>NC_056704.1:13781262-13933762 GCF_018831695.1 Puntigrus tetrazona | reverse complement strand
CAACGCTCACTCTTAGGGTTATGGCAGAGACTTGAGACTGTGGTATGTACATTTGAGTGACAGCAAAGAGGGCATTACCGATTCAACCGCAATGTTTTGTCCTGCCTAAATTGACCAGTGTAAGTTACATAAGAATCCATACACACTGCGTGCTATTATGGCAGTGGTACAGTAGTCACGGCCTGTGATCTCGGAGTTAAAAATAGGATCAATCATTAGCATTGATCAGATAGACTGGTTTGAAGTTCAGCCTAAAGCTCCCACCAATGGCTCAAATGAATAACAACCCAGAAATATTGTTAACTCTAATACCGCGCAATACAGGCTCCATCTTAAAATATCACGTACATATAAACTGTATCAATATTATACTCATGACACTATCCTATACTGTTCCTTTTCGAAAGCATGAAAGATATTAGACAAGCTCAACACTTAGCAGTGTCAAAAGTATAACCAAAACAACTCATGTTTTAACCCATCTTCTTAAAAAGTAATACAGTTTTGTACTGTATACGGTCCCACTTTATATTAGGTGTACAGTGTACTTATTTTGTTCATATTGTAGTGCAAAAACACTACTGCTGCTACTGAGATGAGGCACAGGTAAAGTTATACTGTATATAACAACCAAAACAAATTACAAATGTCTCGCATACAATTGTCATTTTACAAAATATGAGAATGTAAATACATGTATGAACAAAATAAGTACACTGCATGAAATTATTAATTTAAGAAAGTGCATTGTAGATAACTAATATGAAGTGGAACCTTTTTTTTTTTTTAATTTTGACAGTCTGGATCAAACAATTAAAAACACACACACACACACACACACACACACACACACACACACACACACACACACACACACACAGTTCAAAAGTTCTGCAAGTGTTGGTAATATCACAATTGTTTTTAAAGTGGTCTCTTATTCTAATAATAGGTACATTTACTTAATAAAAAAATCGCTTTAATATTGTGAAATAGTTCTAATGCTGATTTTTTTATATATATATTTGGCAATATTAAAATACAGTTAACATCTTTGTGATTTCTTTCAGGATTCTTTGATGAACAGAAAAGTTCTAAAGCATAGCTTCCATTTATATGGAAGTGTATACATATTTTTTATTTTTAAGTCCGTCAATTAAATTTAGTACATGTCACAAGAAGCTGATTGACATACTTTCTCCAATATTAGTTCGCAAGGCCCTGGCGACCATAATGACACTGACCAAATTACAACATAAACATCAAAACATTATAACTGAATTCAGATGAAATCTAAATCCTCGGCTTCAGCTTAATAAGACTCTGCTACATACCTTCTCCAGTGAAAACGTGCCCCAAGAATTGGCAAGCCACAAGGCACTGGAAGAAGCTCTGACTTTAGCTGTGCTTTTAGTGGGGCTCTTTTTCACACTGTCCCTCAGGTTGGTGAACTTTCCTCTGCTCTTGGTGGAGGCTGGGAGGGTGCAGGAGCTGTACTGCGGAGCCCTGCGGGACTCCAGAGGAGCCTGCTGGAAGTTGAGCAGGGTGGCTTGAGAAAGGTGAGGTGGAGGCGCTGGCGGCTGGTGCTGCTGCTGCTGCTGGTGCAGATGATGGTGGAAATGGTGATGGAATTGCGGCTGTTGCACCAACTGTCTCGGCGTTCGAGTCAGCGTACTGTGCACGTGTCCGACTCTCTGTTGCATTCTGGGATGATTGCAATTGGCCACCTCCGTCACCCCGGTCCGACATTCCACGTAAGCGCCACAGCAGTACTCGTGGTTGTTGCAATAGGTGGTCATTGTTTTCCAAGCAGGGGTGAAATAATGGAGAGCGCAGCCTGAAGAATGATGCGCTTGCTTTGCTGAGCAATCGGGAAGGAGAGAGGACACACCGTGGTTGTAAATCTGGTCCTTTTCCCCTGGCTCCACTCTTCTGCCAACCTCTCTCACTGTCTATCTCTCTTTCTGCCTCACTCGCTCTCATCCCCCCGCACTTGCTCGCCAATTAATGAGCTCCAATGGGCACTGCACATGACAGCACACAGTCTCTTCTGCAGGCATGAATAATCAATGCTCCATTCTTGATTTCAGCATTGGTGTTCGGATGATCTTCGTGTCGCTCTTCGGACAACGGCGGATTTGCACCCTACGCTTGAGATTCATAAGGCTTTTTGCAGTCTGACTCGCTTTTCAAAGCATTAACACGGGTCACAAAGTGAGAGGTCACAGAGGATAAACGCAATCTCTATTAGATGCTTCGCGTAAGGGCGGGCGAACGGGCCGGTGCGGTGTATCGGAGCATATGATGGTTGAGCACAGCCTTGCTTTGACCTTGTTTTACAACTACTATTCATAACTAATCTCCATTTGCACCTACGCTGTAAGAGTTTTACACAGTCCTGCGCTTCAGCGATGACAGCTGGATAGCGGTCTTTAATTCAAGCTTACAGGGTTTTGACAGAACTCGCGGTTACATTTGGTTTATCTGAAAATTGCGGTTAATCTATATGCATATTATTTCTTATTCTTAATCATTTTGTTTTAGAACACGAGATAGGACTACCCTCTTTAATCCTACTGTCATTAGCGCAGTAATCATACATGTAGTTTTCACATGTTGTGCAATTAAACAAGCAGGAGCTTCGGGGCTTGAAGAGTGTGGGGACTATTTCCGCATCAGGATTGGAGGGTTGTAAATGTACCGTTTCCTGTTGACTGCACCTTTTAATGTACCCTGTCCTGTTTCTTATGGGGCTGTGGGTGAGAAAGGGAGAGGAGGAAAAGAGGGAGAGAAAGCAAAGCTTGTGCCTGAGGCTTTTGAAAGTATGCCACCAAGGAACGGACACTAAAAGGAACATGTATATCTTAGTATCTCATGAACTAAAAAAAGAGGTACATTTTTAAAAATAATATATATTTTTTTATTATGATAAAATTATTAATTCAGATTGAAATCATAAATCATGAGTGAAGGAAAAAGTAATATATCTTGAAATTTTCATAAATATACTTTGCGTGGATGATGCTCATAGCAAAATATGTGCTATTGTTTTAGTCTAGTTTTTTTCTACTCGCATTATCGATTGTTGCTGAATTTCTTTTTTAAACATTAATATTAATGATGATGCTAAATGATTAATAGGAGCACATTACTGAACGTGGAGTTGATGAAGAGGTCCTTTGACTTTCTAATGGATATACGAAAATAAAAAGGTCGGAAAACCCTTATGAATAAAATAATAAAACCCTAAGATAAAAAATTATTTAATGTCATATAATGTCTGGATAGTAGCCATATTGATTTGTTATATATGAAATTCACAGACACACCTCCTGCTGTACAGCAGATGGCTCCACACACACACACACAAACATGTTCGAGTTGGAGGAAGGCACATATTAACCATCCATATCAATGTGACATTATTTAGTCCTCAGTGTGGCGCCATAAAGTATGGCATAAGCATCTTATCTAATGTCCAAATGTATTAAATTCTGACCAATGCCAATTATTATTTTTATGTTATAGCATACAATCGATAGACAAATACATTTAGAATAAATGAAAACACAATGGAAATCACTTCAAGTGCTCTTAGGGATCACGATACCATAAAGTGCAGTATTAAAAATAAATACTGACTTAACCGTGATTACATTTTTTATAATATTTCAAGATGAACTTTAATAAGCTAAAATTGCAAAAGAGGAAAATAAGCATACATAATTAAATATTTAATACTGACAAATTACGGTACAGCGTTTTTACTTTTCAACAAAATTTTACATAAAACTACAATAGGAAAAAACTGTATAGATTGAAAAAATTTAGGATTAGGATCTAAAGGTAGATCTTTTTAGAGTTTCAGTATCTTAAGATTTCTTGAAAGACATTCACATGTGCAACACAGTAAGTGCACAGAAGAGCATGTCTAAATCAGTAGAGATCGCTGAAATTGGATGTTAATGCCTTATAGATCAATGTTTCAGTGTTCTACAACACAAAACAAGACTGAAGAACATCCTTGAGTTTGAAAACTCAGTTTAACACTATAGCGTTCATGTTTAGCCAAAGGCTAGACTTGGGCCAACAGCTTATGTTACAAGCTTGCATTTCACTCTGAACAGACTAATCAATAAAGACCGCTGTTCAACCAGGATTGCCAGTGCGATCTTTCACTGACACAGGATCTTGATAGACATCACATTGGCCTGCTTCTGTCGTCTTTGAATCGAACTAACTCATTCACAAACTAGCAGGCACTGAACGCCCTTTGAAAACAAAAAATATATATATATTTTGACTCCTTTTGAATATTTACGGCTAAAAAGTGTGATCTTTAATAGTAAACGGATACATTACATTTAAATGGTTTCCGCTTTATGGCACTTAACAGAAGCCATTGAGATACATTCACATCTGAGGTCAATCTTTTTTATACTATGATGCAAAACCACTACAGAGCAATAAATGCATCTTTATTCTCTGCACTTCAACATCATCTAAACCACAAGTGAAGATAATTCTAATGAGTATTTTATTTATCTAGAGTGAAGTACTATAAAGAGAATAACAGCTTGAAGAACCACAACATGCCATAAATGTGATATTTGCAATTTTAAAACACCCTTTTCTCTCACACTTTGAAAATCCTGACCGATACTGAAAGACGGCATTAACTGTTAACATATTGTCTTCTAAAACATAAATTAAGCCAAGGAATAAATAAATACCAAGGAAATCAACATCTAAACAAAAAATACAAAAATAAAAATATTGGGGAGTCAGAAATTAGCAAGCATGGCCACATTATTATTAGTCATAACTATTTCCATTATTATTAAGGTATGTTAAACCCAGATGCAATACTGATGCAAACCCAGATGCAACACACACATGCAATACTGTACTGTCATAAACACAAAGTATAAGGTCATTATTTTTGTTTTCTTTGCACACAAAAAGTGTAGTTCCACATCACATGTTCTTTCTACCTTTATGGGCCTTAAAAGTTTCAGTTGCATGCAGGGTCAGAAAGCTCTTGGATTTCATCAAAATTGTCTCAATTTGTGTCTTGAAGATAAGTGTCTTACGGTTCCTGGAGGGCCGCAGCCCTGCACAGTTTAGTTCCCACCTTGTTCAAACACACATACCATGCAGTTTTCAAATAAGCCTAAATGACTTGATTAGCTGGATCTGGTGTGTTTAATTAGGGTTGCATCTAAACCCTGCAGGGTTTCATCCCTCCTGGAACTGAGTTGGCATCCCTGGTCTACAGTCTTCTTTAAGGGGTCATATGTCTGTAAAGCTCATCGTTCTGAAAAGCGAGCTGTGCTCTAATTGACCAACTATCCAGTACGTTGTGACTATAGAAATGTTACACGACGACACAAAAATAATAAATCTCATTACAATCTCATAACAAGCTACTTGCTTCATCCAATGTGGAATTGCCCAACTTTATAGCCTTTTTGCACAGCCAGCGATAGGTTACTCTACCAGGTTCAGCAATCAGTCCTCCGTAAAATGCGCTGAACACCATCTGAATACTTGAGTCGAACTGTTCTGGAACAGAGATTTCTAGGTGCGTCCTCTTTCGAAAGCACAAACCAAGTAGCTTCACTTTCACAACAAAGCACTGCAGAGAGAATAATAGTTCCGCCTTCTTTCTTTGCGTATACATTTGGGCAGCGTTATAAGAATTCACGGTCACGTAAAGATGTGGGTGCATGTTTAAATGAGGCGTGGTGGAGATAATTTTCATAAACAATCTCTCTTTGAGTTTAAGACTTTAGTCTTTGTAACTTCAAGGATCTTACCTATGCACAAACAGTTGAATAACACTCTAAAAAGAAAGGAAAACTAAAAATTGCATCATATTCCCATATCATCATATAATAATATAGGACAGTTAGCTTAGAGAGCTTCATTTTTAAACTAGTTTCTACTGGATTCTATTCGACTGGTGGCAGCCCTGCACTTATAAGAGCCAGTAACCACAGAGTTACTATTATACACTTGTACAGCACACTTAACACCCATCCGGTCAAGAGGTGCTGCCACTGCAAACGATCTACAACACATTGTTTGGATTAAAGCACCAGCTTAATGACAAATTATCAATTAATGAGCACTCAAATCACTTTGCCCTCTGCAAAACCACCTCTAATGCATCCTCCCGTGCAAACCGCAGCCAGAGGACGTCGAAACAGAATCTGTACGGTCTTAAACGAGGAAGCAAAAATGTTCATTCGTGTTGCCATGATTCATTGTGGAGAATGTCTCCTACACACACACAGCCCACAGATCGCTCTCCTCCACCTCCCCCGGCCAGCACGCACAGGAACACTGCATCTCCTCAGCCTGAGAAACACTCGGCTCCTTCAAGAAGCAGAAATTTTAATCTACTACAACCTTGCTGAAGCCATAAATTACGCCAGGAAGGAGGATCGCTCTTTTGTCTCAGCTTATCTAATAGGGTTAATGGGCAGGGTCACGGAGGGTGATTGGGCAGCTATTACGACGGTGATTGATGAAGCGACAACCGCCTCATCTACTGTTTACCCAAAAACAAGAGTTCCACCTGCGCATCACCCTCGATGAAAGGGACGCTGTCATACAAAGCTCTATGTTCAACAGATATGAGAAATAAATAAACAAGTGCTGCCACATGATGAAATGTCCTTGCTTGACGATCGCTATGGCAACACCATGGCAACAGCTGAAGCTGCAGTGAGACCTGCGAGGCTATGCATGCTCTCAGGAAGACTGCAGCTCCACCGATCTTAAACTGCTTGAATTAACAAGTCATTTTGCAGCCCATGCTGGGATTTTTGGGTTATACTGTGAATCCTTTTCTCACAATATTGCATTGAAACTTTAGCATTTGTATGTTTTTATGCATATTACTTCAGACAGTTCTGGAAATGAGAATACAACTATTATATCTGTGATGCATCAAACTGCATATTGCATTTGTAAGCGAGTTCCCATAACTGGCTACACAAGTGACATATGTAACTACATCAATTAATTTCCTTCCTAATTTCTCCTGTGCCACAGCCACATATTAAGGTACGGTGATAAATGAATGGGGGGGCTTAGCTGTACTCGAGATCTTGGTGGGTGGATGATGGAAGCCTGGCACATCATTGCAGCGAAGCCTTTACCAGAAATAGATCAACAGAAACAGGTAGAAAATGGATTTATTATACAGATGTGCCACATAGACACATATTAAGTACATATAGTACATATTGTACACACTAGATTTCACACCTAACATTGAAAAATTTTAAGTACTATTTATTATTGATTTATTTAAATACATTTATAAAGATTTTGGCATTATCATATCACACTTGGGTTTTAAATTTGCTGTCCTAATTTTAATGAAATGATCATTAATTATGCAGCCTAGAAGTAGAAGTACTGCAACAAAAACCTGTAAGAAATACTATAGTCTTCTTCAGATGCCATGCTCTTCCTGTCTCTCTAGGTTTTTGTGGAAAAAGCAACTGACTGCTTTGCATTTTTTCCAGTTAAATCATTTCCCTCCTTCGGTATAAAATGAGTTTCATGCTCATAAATTATTTTTGATTCAAACCACAGATCTGCATTTATTTCGCTTTCTCATTAAGTCGTTCCATGATTTCAAACGGTCTATAAATCTAAAAGTCAGTGGCTTCAGATTACCTAAGACACTTTGCAATAATTTCCCTTCCTTTAAGATCGACGAAGCCAAAAAACGTATTTCATGTTACACCGCATGTGCCATTTGATACATTCAGCTGTGACATATAAATATGGTTAACATTGATTGAAGATGCCATATATCATGCAAATAGCGAGTTACATTTTTTCACTTCAAGGTAGATTAATACGTCTAGGTTTCCAGACAGACATAACATAATTTAGGACCTTGAACGTGTCCATCTTTGCAAGGTGAAGCACATAAAAATTGATTACATTATGCTAATAGCATAGACAATATCATATGGATCACCGGTTGCAAACTTTCAGCTAGATCTGTGAGACTATTTAATCCATAGAACACAAATGGTGGATTTTTTAACAATATCTTGGCAGTCAATAAAAAAGGCACCTTAATATTATCATAAAATAGGTGAACATGACTCATGTGCTCATTACGACTCACTGATTCAACAATCTAGTCACAGCAGTTAAGAGCTCAATGGAGGGGAAGATTATCAATCAATAATGACTTTTGTTCTGTCTATCAGAAAATTCTATCATATGGCTCCAGAAGACTTGGAAGTTGAAATGTAACACAGTTTTGGCCTCCTTTTTGAAGCTTGAAATGCCTGTCCTCATTAACAAACATTAACAGGCTGGCCATTACATTACTCAAAATGAGCACCAAAAACCACAAAAGGGTTTGGAAAGACAAGAGTTTGGAGAGCTGTAACAGTACATTCCTAAAAAGCTTTCAGTGTTCATAATGTCTGTAAAACCCAGCAATAACATAGTGACTTGCATTGAGTTGCATCACAAAATGCTCTTACTTATGAATATATTGTTTTGCTCTTATATTACTTCACATCCAATCTTGGCAGTGCACCAAACTCAGCAAGGCAGAAATTAATTGCACAGATTGAATAATAATAATAATTGATAATAATTGAATATCTGCAGATGATCCAACTAAAACTAAACAATCATATTTCACAGTAATTGTCACAAAAGGTTTCTAACGGTTACCAAACAACCCAAATCCCAAATCATCAGCTGAAAGTTTAAAGCATTCCCAATATTTCCAGACTTTGCATTTACAATATCCCAGTTTTTTTTTTTTTTTTTTTTAAACTGTTAAGTAGGTACCCACGGCAAGAATTGAAGGTTTGGATTTTTGAAACCATTCATGAAAAAGTGATAAAGTTATCACAGTGTGGTTACAGAGTCAATGCTAAGAATAAAAGAACTGACTGTAAGGCCCACTGTTGCAGCTGTACTTGTCCTGCTTCCATTTCAGGGGACACCCCCCAACACATTGAGTAACCGTTTGTCCTTGGGATCAGAACCAGACTGCCTGATGGACTGCTTTTTTTGGTCTACTCCCTCAGGTCACTTATGGCCGGGAAGAAGATGCAGAATCGCTTTGACTTAACCGCTTCATATGATTAGATTCAAGAGGACCATCATTCACCAACTGAGTGCTTTCCTCTACCTATGGGAAGCAGATACTTCAACTGTCCAGTATGATTATGTTTTGTAACTCTCAATTAAATGGGCCTTTACTGAATAGCCTCGTCGATTCCATCACGAGAAGCAAATATAATTCACTGAACACATAAGTAGTTTTTCAGCTGTACTTTCTTACAAGCAAAGTGAGCATCCAGTCAATTGGGCAAGCCATTTTTCTGCTAATAATACGTGACATGTTATTACTACTGCAAACATGAAAGGACAAACTAAGCAAATATATGCCAGTAACTGAGACGCATTGATTGATGTAGAGCAGATGTGTCACTACAAACATGACATTTTTTTTATTGTCTTTGCAAACCCTGAAAAGACAAACTAACCAAATAAACTGTACATTTAATTCTGCAAGGATTAGTAGGTGCTAAAAAAAAACGTGGATCTCACTCTCCAGCCAGGAACCCCAAAAAAACCAAACCATAAATGGCTAAAGCGTGCATTCTCGACAGTTCAACTAGTTTACAGTGAGGTTTCCCCACACTTTGCTCAACTACATGCAGCAGGTGTGCTGTGGCAAGAGTTACCTGGCTCGCTCCTGCCGTGATGCAGTCGCTGAAGGCACCGCGTCGCGTGAAGAAGGCCAGCAGCTGCTGCCAGCGAGAGGAAGACGAAGGCAGTTCCTCACTGGAGCTCCGCTTGGCCCACTGCCTCTGTTTGGACCCTGGGGCGGCATGTCCAGATGCGGTGTTGGCCCGACCGCCTCGCGGGTACAGCGTGTTGTTCCCGAAGATGTAGTTCATCACAGCCCTTGGGGCCAGGACAGAGCCGCAACAGCTGTCAAGCGCCGAAGCAGTTCGGAAAGTGGAAGCGTGGCACAAGAGGGAGGGTGCACCTGGATAAGGTTACAGCATCCTCTCACGGATCCGACAGCGGAATAATGCAAGCGCGACAGCTCAAAATCCATTCGTCGGCCAACTCACAACCTTCCTGTCCTCACCAGCTGGGAGATCAAGTGTGTAGCAGTCTCATGCTGGAAGGTGGAGTGGGCAGCAAGAAGGGAGGAGGTGATCGAGCTGCCCACAAGCGATGCAAGCTACTCTGGGCTGTGACTCTAGCTCGAGACGAGCTGAGACCTGAGAGAGGATCAATGAAGGACCAGGGAGCTCTCTGTGCATGGGGGAGAACCTAAGAGCCTGAAGAAGCAGGAAATGGGTTCAATTAACTGGCAAGTGTTGCAGTCGAAAGCCCACAGTTCTCCAGGGATTCTTAATCTAAATGGACCGGGGATACAAGATCGTCCACGAGCAGGTATCAATCACATCACTTTCTTAAAAGCAAAAGCGAGCCTTCCACTGTGCATTAAATATAGATGCTGGCATTCACAGCGCTGCCCTGGTAAAAAAGAAACGATTGGTGTTGTTGTAGTCCTTTTCTTCTTAGGCATGGCCACACTCGGAGGACTCCAGTTTTCCGGCTGATCATTAGAGCCAGCCGAGCCACAAAAACTATTTCAGCAGAGCTATTGATTTTTCCCTCCTCCTCGCACTTTAGGCTAAAAGCTTCATTGTCGGAAAAGATACGATTACCTAATGATTAGAAAACTTTGTGCTAGCAAACATACTCACGGCTCCGAATGGGAGAGAGAGGCACAGATCCAGCGAGATCCAGGGGTAAAGGTAAATCCAGGAAGCGTGCGTGCGCTTCGCGTTCAGAAGAAGATGACGATTCCATGCTGTCTGGATGCTCCTTCTGACACAGATCGGCTTTCACACGCTGCAGTCTCTTTCCACACATACGTATGATTCAGTGAGGGGGAGACAAAAGGCTGTGCCTTCACAGGCAGAGAAAAAAAGAGAAAAGCGATTGTAAAAATAACCTCGTCTTTGTTAATAAGACTAGAATTCCTGCAGATCTCCACCACAGCAACACTCCGCAGTCAAACCTATTGTCGGCGGCTCCGTCCCGGCGAAAACTATCCAAGGTGTGCCACAGGTGTCAAATGAGGTAACAGACATTGTCACAGCTTGTGCCTCTATTCCCCTAGGACCAAAACCATGGCAACAGCTTCCACATCAAATAAAGCAAGCAACCCCACAGAGCCCGAGCCCTGCCTTCTCCTCCACCTAAATCGCTTATATTCACAGGGTTTTAATAGAAATTAAAGAACCACATGCAATGGGCCTATTACCAAATTCAAATTAGCACAAAGAGGAAAGAAAAAAAAACAAACACACAAACAAAACTATGTCCTTTTGTGGTAAAGGGAAATTAATGGCACTAAAACTGCTTTAAAAATACATTTTATAAAATTACAGGACATTTTCTTTCAAAACATTTATTACAAATAAAAAAAAATTACAATACAATTAACGCATTAAAGTAATTATATATATATATATATATATATATATATATATATATATATATATATATATATATATATATATATATATAAAATTATATAATATATAAAATATTAATTTATTAATATATAAATATTAATTATATAGATATATTTTTTTAAATATTTATATTTGAAAGTCTATGCAACCCAACAACAACACATTTCAATGGAATAGATCACTGCCTTGAGACAATGCCCGAGACATGCTTTCCAGCATTCTCATTTAAATTTGACCTTCTAAATGTTGAAGTGTATCAATAATTCATCAGCAATTAAATAAAAACACTGTGCATTTATTTTTCATGAGCGTTGCTGTAGACCCCCCCACGACTTACCAACTTAACGGACACCTCCAAATACCAACCAACGGACACCTCCAAAATTCAGCCCCCAATGTTAAACCTCATACAGATTTAAGGTATATATATATATATATATATATGCAACAATGATTCTCGATTGCTCTCTGATCCAATTAAGTCTATCACTGGACTTGATAATTACACAATAGTGTAAGTTTAAAACTTCATCCAAACCTAATTGTAACACTGATCACTTTAGACATGTAGTTCTACTGACGGGTCACCACCCTAAATTGGGCCACAGGAATGAACAGAGAAACAATGCAAAATGAAAATGATAATATGCAGAGACTGTCTACCCTAGTATACAGGAGGATAACAACATGGATAAGCTTATCAATATTTAAAGTGGGGGGATGCTTCATCAATAATGTGCTTCCAATTTAAAGTCTATTTTAGTATTTTAGAGCAAATTCATTCATTCAACTTGATAGAAGTAGACAAATTAGTAAGATTCTAACATGGATACTCTCTCTTACTTAAAAAGAATCAATTTAAAATAAAACAAATAAAAAAACAAGACTAAGTTAATAATAAATAAAGATGCTTTCACCTAACTAGAATTTTTATTATTGGCTGCCAAAAACATAAAAAATCGTATTGTTTACAAATGGTTAAATTGCACATTTTTATATAATAATCTACAGAATTAGTATTATTGAAATGAAACGTAATAATAACGTTGATAAAACTTGTTTATGCAATGCTTTAGGACTGTCCTAGGAGTTTTCTTTTTTCACCGTTAAATTATTTTAGTACTGGATTGGATCATCTGATGTAAATCTGTCCTGAAGCAAACCTGCTCTAGGCTTTATTGCACTGCTGATGAAGCAAAGTGCTGTGGAAAGGCAAAGCATATTTTAAAGAAAAGACAAGCTCTTTGTCACATTGATAGACACAGGATTGATATTGCACTTCTGTGACTGCCAGAGCAGAACGTCAATGTTCCAACACAACATGTTCAGTTCAGCCTATGACATGTAAGAGAGAGGCGTGATCATTTAATTACTGTACAGCTCATATATTTCCCTACAGAGCAGAAGACTACAAGGCAAGCGGTAATGTGGGTTCTGCAGACTGTATTACGCCACGTAAGAACACAGAATAGGAAAAAGAAATGTGCATTTGCTTTTGTTCATGTGCGATTTAGATTATTGTTATTAATTACGGCAAAATGAAGGTCTGCTTGTCTGTGCAAAAATCACTGCAATATCAGAGCATTCTGGGTTATTGCCAGTTACTAAGTCGCTCGTGGTTGCTACGCTGCTTGAAGGCTCAAGTCAATGGAGCTCACACAAATCTATATGATATTCTAGCCCTACATAATAAAAATCGAATTGTCCACCTGTTGAATGTAATTTGACTGCTTAGAATATTAATGATTAAACATTAATATTTATTTGTTCCTATTACAAAACAATCATGTCTTAGAAAACACCATTTAACACTGTGAGGTCCATTAGAGACTTTTTTTTCCCTTAAATAACACAAAACTTATTCAGACTTTAATATCCGCTTTATTATTATCGTAACTGAAAAATATATCTGAAATGTTCCTTTTATTGCTTTTATGACAGCATTTTGATTCCCATATTTTCAGTGTAGAATTTTGGACTTGATATTATATTACTTGATATTATATTAATATAACTGCATAAATTAAATTAAAATATAAATTGAATTAATTTTAAATATAAATTAAATTAAAATTAAATATAAAAATGTAACTATGAAATTACATAAAAAATTTATGAAATTAATTTAAAAGTTAAACTTGGGCATGATTCCTTTTGTCATAAAAAAAATAACCAGTTTTTTCCTACTTTAATACACGCTCACAAACACAAAATGCTTGCTCTCAGACATGTTTGTGGAAATACTTTGACTCATTTCAAAGGGGCCTCTCCATTCTAATAAGCAGCTGTCTCTTTTATTTACCACCTCACAATCTCTGAGCCGTTCCCTTTTTTTCCCCAACCACCGGCATTATGGGCAATCAATCGATAGCACAATACAAGGACAAAAGCCTTCGAAGCGTCTCCTGCCTCTTCTTCAGGCTCTCCATCTCAAGGCCAAATGAATTTCGGCAGTAAACACGCAAAGAGATGAGCAGTTATTTGAGAGATGGAGTGTCGAGCACTTGGGGTGACAATAAAAATGGCATGTGGCGCTACACTACATGCGAACGTGCATATCTTCTGTTGGCAGACACCGCATGATTGTTCCATTATCATCTTTGCAGTAAATTTTCCTTTCATGCTCGCAGAGACACATTTACATAAAAGGTATAAAAATGGAGAACCATTGAGAGACTTTTTAAATGCAGCATATCTAATGATAAGAAATACACATGGGCATTTAGAGGGGAAAAAAAAAGCATTTAATGACTTTTAGTTATTCATTATTCATACCGCTTCTAATACAAATGATTCCCGTAAAAAGTTGTTTTTTGTTGAATTATTATTTTAATTATTTTTCAATCAATATTGCGATGCTTAAATGGAAAGCTTGTCCGTTCATGAAAACTTTTTTTCAGACTGTACTATATAACAATGTACTATAAGTGTTTAGCTGAATAATTTACCCAATGATGAAAACACTCTTCATTTACTCAAACATAAACGGATAGTTCTTATCCTTGATTTTGATACATACACCTTTGTTTACGTCTGTGTGTTGCTTGGCAACCACAACCGTTTCCGAGAGACTACATTGTTTGCAGGAAGAATAATGTTTTTATTAATATCATTACACTTTATTTGCTCTTTTATCTCTTGAGAAACTTTACTATGTGTACGAAATAACTTTTATAAAAGCCCAGTGAAGCCGCAATTTACAGTAAATTTATAACAGCTAAGGAGCATTGTTTCTTGGGGCATATTGCTTTATAGTGTAGGAGAAAAAGTCAAACTAGCTCTCAAATAAAGCTAATCTCTAAAACAAATCAATCAGCCAACAAACAAACAAACAAACAAACATCACATATACATAATAAGACTCTTAAAAGGTATGTGTTACATTTGTAAAGATACTTTCATTACTTTTTTTGTATATAAAAAGCTAAAATAAAAATAAGACAAGGTGAAATAATCAGTTGTTTGCAAAAATGTTTCACAACCACAAAACAAGAAAAATTGAAGCAAAAAAAAAAAGCAGTCATTTGTGAATCAGTTTGTGAGAATTTTTAGTGAAACAAAAACAACAACGAAATAAAAAAAATAAAAAGTAAAATATTGTGTTTAAAAATTTATATTTACAATAATAAATTAGTTTTTAACACCTTTAGATTATCTTGGAAAACCAGTACTTTTTTCCCTGAGAAACTTTATGTTTGCCCAAAAAACTTTTACATTCACCTTACATTCATCAAAACTTGATTTTTTGAATTTTTGTATTTTCGAACACAGACTTCACTCACAACAAAAAATACTTCTGCAAGAGAATGCGAAAGCAGGAAATAAGCTTTTTTCCTCCCATACAATGTTGCTCCCCATCACCGCGTTTCCTCAAGAGCTCTGTTAAAACCGACTAAAAAACTGCAACAAAACAAAAACTTTTAACAACAACCAAGACGCATGCTGCAGTTACTTTCTAAAAACTTTGCATTCCAAATCTCTGTGTACTTCAGAATAAAAACGCAAAACAACTTCCGCCTCAACCGAAATCCAAAATATGAACTCGCACCTATAAAACCGAGCCAGCTGTGCATTTAAAAAGAAAAGATGTTACAGTGAAAGCACTACGTTCCCCGTCTCGTCCCTCTCGTCCGTCCTGTGATTTACATGCACAGCTCAAAGTCATTCCGTCCGGAGCAGACGCGTTCTGCGGACACGCGTTTCACAACCCCGTTCCACGCACGTAACACTAACTACTACCCACCAGCAACTGCAGCTGCAATCTCTTGGTCCTCCTAATGCTTCTGATCAGACGTCGTCCCATCTTTTTGGCGTACCAAATAGAGGCCAGCATGTCACTTACGAGTCCGGAGGTGAAACCCGGCACACCGTGGCATCCAGGGTTTGATAGATACCGCCGGACACGGCGAAGCACTCCTCGGCTCTGATCCGAAACTCCCCTCCCACCCCCAGAAGCTGCGTCAAGGTGATCCCATGATGCAGCGCACGCAGGACAGGATCGTGATAAAGGGGGCTAGAGAGCTTCACGGGTGAACACGTGGACACGCATGCTGGCCGTAAGGGGACGGCCGGAGCTACGGGACTCTAAACTCCGGTCTGGTAGATTCTCCCAAGAATGACACAGCTCATTTTTCACTAAAGCCGTCTCTCTCTTCTCCCCTCCTCCCCTGCGTTCCTCCTCTTTGCTCTCGGCAAGACTAACGGAGGCTTTCAGACAGGCAGGGAGAACGTGGTTCGGAGCGGAACGATGGCTGGAGAGGTACAAAGCTGAGACGGCAAGAGCATCAGAGACAGGCCGGGGGTCTCGTTGGGGGGTTATTACTCAGGTAGCCAAAAAGTTAGACACAAGAGTTCAGCTATACGTTAGTATTTCCTTCTTAAAGGGTTGCTCAGCTAAAGCCGGACCTAAGTTTATGTTGACATCTTTGCTTACTGGGCCACACTTTTCAAGCCAATCACTAGAGCCGTAAATGTCATGTGACTATCCAACTCTGAAATAGTAGGAAATAGACCCTTTGGTTGATCACAGTTAAATGATTTTTTTTTTTTTAAGAAATAAATACTTAAATTCAGCAGTGAGAGTTAAATAATGTCTATTCAAATGTTCAGTTTCTGTGAAAATATTACACACCACAACTACTTTCAACACTGCTAAATAATATCAGTTCACAATATTCTAATTATATTTCACAAACTTAACTAACTCAAACTTTTGTCGCTGTCTGTTACTTCACGACAGACATTACAGAACATTAAATTATGGATTGTGGTCATTCTAGACACCCTGAGAAATAAATATATAAAAAGCTGTAACTACACTTTGTACCTATTAGGTTCAAATATGTACAATTTAAGTACTAATATGTATCTTTAAGGTACAAAAATGGAGCCTTTAGGTACAAACATGTCCCTTTTAAAAAGGTACCGCCCCAGTGACAGCATTGTACCTTTATTTCTGAGAGTGTATATTGGTCCACCGGTTGATATCCTCTCTTTAGGCTCAAAATATCCACTGAAGAGTTGGCAACATTAGCAAGGAAGTAATGACACATAATGGAAATGCTCGAAATATTCACTGCAGCTTCAATAAGGTCACCTCTTCCAACTCTGAGCCAAAACTCTGATCTCCGATAAGACTACAATAAGAGGTTAGCCAGACACTTCCGCAACAGTAAACAAAAAGTGTTGTATAATTTATGTATCAAAAAGTCACCTGCGATAAACGTGGGGGTGCTAATCCTAATACGATCTTTGTGTAAAAAGAATCACCCAAAAATGCTGAAACGCGCTACAGAAAATGGTCACACTTCATCTTAAGGTCCAGTTCTCACCTTTAACTAACTACTGTATGAACCGCGTCTAAATACTGCTTATTAATAATTAGTAACGCAGTTGTTAAGTTTAGGTATCGGGTATTAGGAAAGTAGAATATGGTCAAGCAGAATAAGTTCTTTATAACTACTTATAAACAGCCAATATGACAACATGCATGCTTGTTCCCAATACTACAAACATGTAACCCAGAAAACGTTTGTCATTTTTGGGTGAACTTGGGTAAAGAAGCAGCTGCAGCAGACCCTTTTTAAGTGAGCCATTAAATTCAACAAGGCACTAAATCTTTACATTACGTTTCGACATTTAGCAGAGGTTTTCCCTCAAAGTGACTTATAAATAGGGACAATGGAAGCAATCAAAATCAACAAAAGAGTAATCAAACACAAATGCTATAACAAGTCTCAGTTAGCTTACATAGCAAAGAAAAATATATATATATATATATATATATATATATATATATATATATATATATATATATATATATATATATATATATATTTATTTTTTTTTTTTTTTTTTTTTTTTTTTTTTTTTGCAGCATAATTAAAAATAAAAGAAACAGATGGATAAAGAATAGAGAAGCTAGTTTTTTTTTATATAAGAAAACGAGCAGTTAGTAAATGAAAATGTATTGTGACTCATTTGTATTACAAAATAATCATAATTTGCTACTTGATATATTAGTAAGGTAGTTATTAGATTTAGCTATTGGGATATTATAGAATTAGGATAAGAAGGCATAAAAATGTGCTTAATTGCTACTAATAAATGGCTAATATTCTAGTAATATGCCTGCTAATAAGCAGTAATAAGTAGTTAAGAGACCCTAAAATAAAGTGTGATCAGATTGAGGTCATTTCACCAGGAAGGAGCGCTTCATCTAAAACTCTGAGATTGTTTTTGTGCCTCTTTGAGATGCCACAATAAAGCTACGTCTAGAGGGCACATAAGTTTCAAGTAATATGTTTAGGTAAAGGGGTCAAGATATAATATTAAATATGTCATAGCTATGAGGATTTCAGTGCAAGCTGATTTTTTTGCATTTTACTTTTGGTAAATGTTCCTTGTACTGAAATAATTTACTTTAAGTGAACCTTGGCGAAAGAAATAAACCACCGTTTAAAAAAAACAAAACAAAAAAGAAGAAGAAAAATCAAGTGCAGTCTGAGCTTATTGGCAGCCATGCAGTCATTTGGTCTCCTTGTCAACAGTTGTTATGCATCACTTTATTTGGTAACACATGGGATTTGAAGTCTTCGTGCTCACCACAGATCCACATGTCCCCACAGAGGCTACAGGCTAAAACAAATTACTGATTGTACCTGAGTCAGAAAAGCACCTTATTTATATTCAAGGCAGAGTGAGGCAGAGACGCCTCCACCTCCAGCTCCATTACGTTATACGGCTGGACAAAACTAATGCACTTACTGCCCTGCAGCTTCAGCCACATTACTGCATTACTCTCCACTGCTGATGACAAGCACTAAAAGACATGAACACAATACAAAGATGAAAAAAAAATCTCAGGACCACAGAATATGAAAAGATTAGGTCACCCAAAAATAAAAACTCAACCTCATGTCTTGCCAAAAAAACCATTTTTGCTTGTATTACTTTATCAATGGAACACAAAAGGAGAAATGTTTTTTTTTAATCTCTATGCAGTCTTTGCCATCCAATAACAGGGTCGGTGAAGTGAAAAAGAAAATCCCCTACTGGGTGGCCTATCCTTAAAAAAGAAACAATTGCCTTATTTAATTAGCTCTTTTTCTGGAAATGTATTGGTATATAAAACTTAAATAAAAATGTAGAAAATTCTGAATACTTTCAAAGTTTAGATTAGATTCTGAAAGCCTGACAGACAGCCAATTAAGGCCCACAATGTCAGGAAAAAAAATTAAAAAATAAAATAAAATAAAATAATAATAAAAATAATAATAATAATATATTATATAATATATATATATATATATATATATATATATATATATATATATATATATATATATATATATAATATAATAAGCAGAACGATTTTAAGCAAAGATTTAAAGATTTATAAAAAAAAATAATTAGGTTACTTAAGCATATTAAAAAGATTTCAGAACGATCATATGTCTACAGATTCATATAAAATTCACCTTTACCATTACACAAATAAATTACATTAGAAAAAAGTAATTTATTTAATAACATCGTTAGATATATTAATGTTTTACTGTATTTTTGATCAAGTGAATGTAGTAAAAACAAAGTGAACTGAATAAAGCCTTCTAAACAAATGGTAGGCTAAATGTACAAGACGCATTCAAACACCTCTTAAAAGCGATTTATGTGAATACCTCATGTGACTTTCAGGAGAATAAAAGTAATTTCTTATTATTCATGTGCAAAGTCGTGAAAAGCCTAATACAAAGACCAGCAGCCAAATGCCAATATAAAATTATATATATACACACACACATACACTTAATTCGGTTCTGTTCTAGCTAAATGTTGCGATAAATGTCATAGTATGACATAACTTCAATATTAGATAACAAAGTAGATGAGGTTTAAACAGGCCTGCACCATCTGTTTGTGTAGAAGTCTGCATGCCTGTTAATATAAGGACGATGCATCGTCCTGTTTCACAGCCTCCCCCAGAAAATTGTTGCTGCCACAAACCTTATAAACACCAAATGCCCACTTTAAAAAGGCGGTCTGACATTCTGTTCAGTGAACAAGAAACAACTCTCTGAATGCGTCAACAGAGAAAGGCAAGAGTCACACATCACTTCTTGAAAATACAACAAACACATACACACAGAAGAAATATAGCAAAGCTTTACAAAACAGCACACCCCAACAGCTTTATGGATGCTTCTAAAAGAAAAACAAAACCTTGAAGTCATAGTCATATATATATATATATATATATATATATATATATATATATATATATATATATATATTATTTAAAAGGCAACCATCTCTCTTAAACTTCCTTTGCACTCACGAGGCTGGTTAGATTATTTTGCCCTAAAGAGACCAAAGGCTTTGACCTACTGAAGAACATGGTTTGTTACAGTGGCTGTGCAACAAGTCAGACAAATTAAGCATGAATTATTTAATCCTCCTTGACCCAGAAACTGGCACAAGCCCAGTTTATTGGAAAGCCTTACCTTTTCAAGTGCGCCGACAACAAACAGATAAGAATTTCTTCACAAATACTGTAAAAGGGTCTCATCGTCTAACATTTCGCGCTGGTATAAAAAATAAAAATAAAAAAAAAGCGTTTGCATCTGAACTTGTATTTGTCCCAAAGGTGTGTGAAAACCCCCCCCAAAAAAACACTAAAAAAGCTTAAGAAATGTAAGATTTTTAATGAAATATTCAGTATAAGAAATATAACATAGTAAACAAATTAATAAACAGTGAAATGCGTTGTTCATTCAAAAATTAAAATCCTGTCATCATTTACTCACCCACAGGTTTTTCGAAACCTTTATGAGTTTCTTTCTTATGCTGAACACAAAACTAAATATTTTCAAGAATTTGAGGAAAGAAAAAAGACTCTATATTTAACTTTTTATTATTCTTTCTTTCTTTATTTATTTTCAGTCCTAATAACCAAACAGTGGATGGTAGCCGTTGACTACCATAATATTTCTCTCTCATACTAATGGAAGTCAATCATCTGTTCGGTAACCAACATTCTTCAAAATCTCTTAGTTTTTGTGCTCAGCTCAGATTTGGAAAAACCCGATGTTGAGCAACAGTCTCTTTAATAACCATCAGTCCAAACAGATGCCAGAAAATGTAAAATATTTAAATAAAAAAACGAAAATGCGTAAATTATATAATCCACTCTGCCAAGGATCCAAAAGAAACCTGCGTACAGGCCACCCGACACTGTGACTTCTCTGCCACCTAGTGCTTACAAAGCAAACTTCAACACAGATTTCTCCAAACTCTGATCATGTACCATCCGTTTTATCATTGATGAACGGTAATGTGAATGAAAAACAATGTGAATCGCATGTGAATACAAACAATAGAATCGCGCCGGGTTACCTGCATCAGCGAGTCACTTTGCGAGTATAGTGTGGCAAAGGCAGGAGCCGGGACCTCCTCACCTCCTAACGTAGACGGCCCGTCAAAAACGCACTCCAGAGACTCTACCTGAGAAGGGGCACGCAGCTCAGCTCATAAACACGAGTAGCAAACACACTCTGACAGAAACACACACAAATACATCAAACAATGTGCCCACAATCAGCTTTAAAATAAGTGTGTGTGTGTGTGTGTGTGTGTGTGTGAAAGCATCGTGCTCTTCACCGAGACCCATGCAGCTAGGACACACAGCACAACCACTTCACTAAGCAACAAACAGCTGGCAAACGAGTGAGAAAGAGGTGGTGTGAGACGAGTTCTGTCTAACGACTGAACTCTAATCATCCGTAACGTCATAATGATGATCGGTCACACTGCAGCGCGCACACACACACACACACACACACACACACACACACACTCTCTTCTAGAACAATGGATCATCATGATGAACCGTAGACACTCGTGAGAAGCACACACGTGAGGTTGTGTGGCAGAAGACGGCAGAAAACCGATGGCATTTCCATAGCATGAAGTCACGGTGAGAATGCTTGGAAAGACACGTGTGTCCGCGTGAAATGTGTGCTGCCTGGTAGTAGAGTGAATGCTTGATGTTCATTTCTGACAGCCGTGGGTAACATTATGGAAATCCTATTTGTATTTTGATTAATTAGCGTAATTGTTTAATAAAGCTCAAGTAGGAAACATGACTAGAACCATTTGGCCTGAAGGTGGAAGGGCGAAGAATTGTAATCCACGCAATTCAAAGTTCTGTACATAACTACAGTATGTGTGTTGGTTTATTAAATACTCCGGCTAATCATGATTTCAGTAGCCTTTGAGTATATGGTACGTGTGTGTCCTTGTTCTTACGCTGCACCTGCCATATTTAGGTCTGGAATTTGAAAAATAAATAAATAAATTAAAAAAACATGGTAACACTTTAGAATAGGCAACTCTTAACTTGCTGCTTATTATTAGTTAGTAATGTAATATGTGCTTAATTAGCACCAATACATGGCTAATATTCTAGTAAAATGTATGCTAATAAGCAACTAATGTGTTATCAAAAACACTAAGTTAAAAAACTTTCAAATACTGGTTTATATTTGTTGCCCTATTAACATATACTCTGATGGCGATGCTATTCAAATGTTTGTGGTCATTAAGATTTTTTTTAATAATCTAAGAATGCAATGCATTTAATGGATTTAAAATAACAGTAAAAGACTTTCTATTTCAAATAAATGCTGCTCGTTTGAACTTTTTATTCAAAGAACCCTGAAAATATGACAGTAAATAAATACATAAAAAATAAGTTGATAAACAATGATTTCTGAAGGATCATTTGACACTGAAGACTGGAGTAATGGCTTCTGAAATTATTACTAGTATTTTTACTTAAAATAAATAATAATAATAATAATAATAATAATAATAATAATAATAATAATAATAATAATAATAATAATAAAAATAATAATAATAAACTTTAACAATAGTTTTTAACAGTATTTTTAACCAAAATGTAAAACAGTATAAAATCTTTTTTTAACAAATGTAAAACTGGAAATTGATGATAGAGTTATATTAACGACCAAAAAAAAAGGATCTCTCTATTATCGTTCAGTGTTTTCAAATGATATAACATACCGTGACCCACTTCTCTTAGTTGTGAAGTGACAAACACACAATGTATTCATCCTGATAAAAATATCACGGCAGAGCTTTGCTGTGCTTCAGCACAGATATCATTAGGCCTCTACAAGCACGCAGGCCAGTCACAGGACGCTACGACTGTGGGACATGGGGAGCCACAAGATGTCATCTCCATCTGTGCCGACAGTTCCAGCCAAGCACACGGGGAATCATAACACGATCCCATAATCAGGCAAAAAGCTAAAACCTCAAACATCTAGGACTTTAAATCAGTACGACGTTAAACAAAGCGCATCTGCTTTAGGAGGTGAACTCGGGCTGTGCGTCGCTGAAGCGAAAGGTTAAACAATCCGTTACTCTGGACGGGAGCATCCCTGCGTCTTGACTGCCAGTGGAGCGGTCTGTAAATAGAAACCTGACCAGGGGCATGTGGTTCATGTGTCGTGTTCTGCAGCGAGCATGCAGTCACGTCGTCATCAGGGCAGAGAGTGCGTAAAAGCCACATCTGATTCATGGGAAATTTGATCAACGCTGACAAAATTATTTAATGTCCATTAAAGCAGAGAGCCAAAAATATTACACGGCTTGCATTTAGAGGTCCTACATAGACAACAGCGTTGCTAAAATACTATAAATATAAAATTATAAAAAATTTAAATATATATATATATATATATATATAATAGAATAAATAAATAAAAAATATGGATTATTTTGTATAGCATTTTATTTATTTTTTAACATAACTATAACTTGCTCTATATACATCTGCCTGTGCATTTTAAGATAAGTCAAGAAAGTAGCCTATTTCAGTTTTGAAAATGTAATTGCTAATGATTTTATTGCAAACAACGGCCACTAGGTGGCGTGAGGCCACTGCGGTCACTGATAAAGATAGCGACCCACAACATACCGTCTAATAAGGAAGCCGTTTTCAGTAATCGTCTGAAATCACAATCGTCGAACTGTCCAATTATGTTTTGGTAAACGAAGCCCGATGAGTTTGGGGAAATGAAACGGGACTGATCGCGAGACGCACGGAGCTCGTGTTGTTGTGAGGGAGAGTTAAGAGAGCGCCGCGCGTCAGCCGGGCCAGCAGCCAGAAAGCACCATCAGCCTAGAGCACATGGACTGATTTAGGAGGAATGCAGGCTCATAGTGATGACAGAGCGAGTGTGTTTTCGCGTGTGTGCGGGGACAGAGAGCACTAGCTCGTGCTCCGCGCAGCTGAGGCTGATAGGAGGTGACAGGCAGGGCTCGTCGGGCGCGCGGGGAGCTCCACCGATCCGAGCCCAGCTCTGCTCCTCAATCCTCGGCGCTGCTCGCGGGGCTTTAAAGCAGAGACGTTCACCTGGCTTTTTACAGACGATGGAGAACAATATAGGGGTTTGGTGGTGGAGCCATTCTCGCCAGCGAGCGAGGACACTAGGTCATTAAGATGCACGGAAAGACGCCAAATTTCAATGCCTGTCATTCATAACAGTGCCCAGCCAGACACGATCAGACAAGTGACAGTGAAGCAATTTGTCTATTCATACAGCACAACATCATTCACTGACAGCCAAGCCACAGACAGCTCAGCTTCAGCGTGGGTTATAGGTGCAAATTTATCATTTAGTCATTTATTAATCTATACTTTTTCATTTGTATAGCAACTCTTTATTTTATTTTCACCATTTATGTTAATCCGTTTACGTCAATTTATTTTTAAATGACATTGAGTTGTGGCAAATTCATTTCTAAAATCATAAAGAGGGCTATTACACACACAGTCAAACCAAAATTTATTCATATACCATTTTCACATGATCACAATCTATTCTCTACGGTTTAGAAAATCGCTGAGGACAGATACGTCTTGATAATGTAATATTGATGGAAAGGTATGTGTGGATTACGGATTATGTATGGGGTATAAATGGATTACAATCGACCGAAAATTAGATACACAATTAGATAATACCAATTTAGGCCAAACAGTTACCAAGTTAATTGTGTTCAGGTTGTTGTGTAAAAAAATTACTTCTGCTTGCTTATTAATGCAAAACATATAATATGCGAGTATAATATATCACAGTTCACTTTATTTTGCTATCCTCACTTACATAAATTAACTATAGCGTCTAGCACCCACTAGTGTAAAAAACTATTAAATAAATATATCAGGTGTCTGAATAATGTTTGGTTTGACTGTGTTTTATTGCTAATTGCTTTATTGCATCACATTTGGTTGGTAATGTTATGCAACATTATATAATGGGATATATTAAATATTCTAGGTAATTCAGTACCGCTTTCAGCTACCAATACGACTGTAGTATGTCCAGGTCGGTTTAACACAATTTAACACCTATAAGTCCATTCTGCACATTGTGTCCATAATCAATCAACAAAGAAAATAAAGAAGCAGATTCTGTTTATGCCTATTCATAATAAATCTGCTAAATAAATTGCTAAACATCCCCTGACCCCGGAAAGTTTCTCAGTTTGGCCAGCAAACAGAATCATTTTAAAGCTGAAACAATCAGCGTGACTGCTATCGCAAGATACTCAAAACATAATCAGGCTATGCACATAATCTTTTCCTGACAAATGTTTCACCGAGCATCCATATTTTAAGAGTTCCAACCGACTGCTGCAGAAAACTGAGTCACTGTACGCAGAACGGTCTCCGCAGACTGGCTATAATGCATTAATGATGACCAGATAAACAAAGCCAGCTCTGTAGAAGTCCAGTTTTTAATAAATAATGTTGCTAATTCTCTCTTGCTTGGTATCTTCTCAGATGGGCATTCACCCTGCGTTAAGCTTCTACAGTGAACTACCGGTCACGTCATAGGCCTTCGTGCAAGAAGTAGCTGTATAGACTATAATTAAAACTTTCATTTTGTGCGTGCTTTTGTGTTTAGAGTCTTGTGTCATTAGCTGGGAGTCTAATCTCGCGGGCGCTTCATTAACACTATTAATGTAATGTGGGAGTAGAAAGTTTGAAATGGCCAAGTAGAAAAGTTCAAACCAATGTCTTATGAGGTCCCTTTTTTTTTTTTCTTATCAAGGAAGCAGATAGCAAGTCACTAACATTTGGAACAGAGCTATTATTTTCAAGGGTTGCTACTGACCTGTTTTTCTCAGGAGTGGACATGATATATTACACGCTATGTTGAACTTCATACAACAAAGCAGCTAGGTAACATTTACTTTGTTATGAGCTCAAAGCCTCCAAACGGATGTACAGATGAAACTCATTTCATCTACCTTGAAGAAAACAGCGGCGTAAACACTGCGTGTTAGGAGGTTTAATGGTATACCTTATCCAAAAACTATCCCCTCAAAAGGTACACGCCACTTTTTTTTTGCAAATAGGTTTCTTTTTACAACCTCCCTAGAGTTAAACAGTTGAGTTTTGCCGTATTTGAATAGATTCAGCCCATCTCCAGGTCTGGCTGTAGCACCATTAGCTGTAGCTTAGCAGATTATTGAATCTGATTAGAGTCACGCTCACTCCTCTACGGTTGCAGACAGACGGAAAAATTAAAAGTTGTAATTTTCTAGGCTGATATAACTAGGAACTATATTCTCATTCTGGCATGATAATCAAAATCTTGATACTAACTGTAACTATAAAAGAGCCAAGTTTTAAATAGGAAAAATATTGAAAGTCTTTGGTCATTTTTGAGCGTGATGCTAACGGTCTAATCAGATTCAATGATCTATGCTAAGCTACAGCTAAAAGCGCTACGGCAAGACTCTGAGGTCAACTGAATGGATACGAAAACTGTAAAACTCAACTGTTCTTTAGGGGAGTTGGAAAATTAGCAATATTTCCAAAAACAGCGTCTTCCAGCTCTTTACATTTGGGTCAAGCTGTAGTGTTTAGCTGATTTGGCTGTTTAAAACCAGCTTAGGCTAGAATAGACTAGACCTAAGCTAGATATATTTTCACATTCCAGTGGCAGAAAAAACTTTAAAGACTATAAAACACTGAACCGAAATACTCATCCTAGTTATGATGTTACATATTTTAACGAATGCATCTTGTTTTTGTTTTTTTTCATACTAAATTGTCCCTAACAGGCCTGCTTTTATTGATTTGCAATCAAAATAATCAATGACTTTGATTATAGAGCGTGTTTGTGAGCTACACACAGAAAACATCCTTCTCTTTCTCTCATCGGAAATAACGCATTACCAAAATAATCATTAGTTGTTGCCTGAGTCTTTCATGTAATGTGTATGAATGCAGTTTATCTTGTGTGTGTGTGTTTGTGCTCATGTGTAAACATGACACTGATGGAGATTCTACCACACACAACATGTAAGCATGTTTACAGAGTGCACAGAGACACAGAGTAGATGGCCATGCAGCACAAAAATGTGTCACGGAGCCAGAGGAATGCTGGGAGATTTTACCTTCATAGGAGAGATGTGTGAATGGGAAACATAGCCATGTACATTCTCGATCTGGGAGATGTTCTTCTCCGACACCTGCACCAGCTCAGGAGGACGCACATCCCCTGGTAGGTGTGGAGAGCTGTGTTCTGGAGGCGACGTGGTGTCCTCATCCTGATATCTATATTTCTGAGGAGGACAAAGAGAGAGAAAATGCATACCGTTATAGCATAGTAATACATGAAACACACTGCTTGCAACTACACTTGCCCAAAAACATTTAATACATGATTTGAGCCATACTACTACTACTAATACATAATAATAATAAAACAACAACTAATCTTTAAAGTAAGATATATTTTCAGTATGGAAATTAACTCCTTTCCCGCCACTGACAAGATATCTCGTCATTTAGATTACAACACTTCCCCGCCAAAGACAAGTTTTTAGGTCAATCCCTATTTGAGGTGTATTACGTTAGGGGAAGCCCTAGCGCATGTTCTGAATGAGTTACTGGACTTCCTGGGTCTACCGTGCTCGAAAAAACAACACCCATTATGAACGGAAGGTTCAGAGACAATGTAGATCATAACACAGATCATATATGTAGATCATGCATGCATGTTGTGAATCAGATTGGGATGAAGTCGGCTAGTCAGTGATGGAGATGTCTTTACAGACTCAGAAACATATATATATATACATACATACATGCATATAGACATGTGTATGTATGTATATATGTATGCATGTATGAGCCTAAATGTCTGTGTCTGTCTGTCTGTGTCTGTGTGAAAATGCAGAGCTTTAATAAAAACACATCTTTCTCCGTTTTTTTTTTCCAAAATGTTGCAACTGCATTTAAGCGACTGGTTCTTTATTTTGATATATAATATGTTCATATACACACAGCAGAAAATATTCTCAAGGCCATCAAATTTAGGGGAAAATCATCAAAAATGCTGGTGGTGGCAAAAAAAAAGAAAAAAGAAAAGAAAAACGGTGACGGGGAAAGAATTAAGATACTAAATGCAGGCATTCACAAAGTACCAAAATTGGTTGTTAGTTGTTTTTGGATTTTTAAAAAAAATTGTTGGTGAGGCGAGAAATATAATCTTTTTTTGCATTCAGACAAAAAATAAATATAAAATACAAATTGAAATCAGTTCTATTATTTTACACTAAACTGAAACATTGCTATGTTTGCCAGATAACAGAGACCCTTCTGAGAGCCTTTGACCTAATTCTAAGGCTAGTACAAATCTAAACTTTTTTTTTCTTTTTTTCGGTGAAGCAAATGTTTAATTCCTCTCTGGCAAGGAGGCCATTTTTAATTTAGAAATCTAAAAATAAAAAAAATAAAAAATTGAGACTGGTTAATTTGGATCTTTGGTGACTGAAATTCAAAACGCAGCATAAAATGCTTGTGATCTGAAGAAAAACAAGAGCTCAAGTTAAAATCCAGCACTGATACAGAACTGTGAAACTATTTCAACTTCCTTTTCTCTCCAGACCACACTCCTGAGATGGGAAACACTTTTTAAATGAGCCAGGCACCCCCCGGATCCTACCCACTGCACAGTCGTCACAGTCGACCCCAATCTGCCAACACTGTATGTGAAATATTGTTCTGTAACTTTTTTTAACTGGAAACGCAAATTATTCAGCAGTGCCTTTTATCCATAGACATCCATCTTGTCCAGGTGCCTTGTTGACCCTGATACATATGCCTGCCTCTATGGCACTCCTGTGATATGGGTTAGGAAACGCAAACACGAGTCTAGAGGGAAGAAAAAGAGGGCAGGTTTCTTCGAGAAGGTAGATGCCCAAAAAAGTGGGGCAAACTCCAAGTTGGGGTCTTATGCCGGTTGCATACTGTAATGTCACTGTCTCTCAGCAGCATGGGGGAAGACTGAGTGGATATGCCCATATGGAGAGCTTCACGGTATCCCGTGTCCTATTTTAGCACTGAAAATTGGTCCATACAACTTATTTAAATAACTTCAGACCGCTGCATCAAAAGCACATCACAAGCTGGAACTGATGCAATAGAACAGTCTGAAGCTAAGGATAAAGACAGAAAGTCTAATGACATAGAATCAAAATATGCACATTTACATACACGCTACATATATATTTGACAAGTATCATATGTGGTAATGATAGCCCGTTTATACTACGGTAGCCTACATTACAGTTTGATGAGGACTTGAAAAGGACTTAAGCTCAAAAGTGTGGAAGACTTCTGGCCAACTTGACAACTGTACTGCAGTATTGTTTCTTTTGAATCATGTAGCTTGTTTTTCCTCATTTGCAAGATGCATTTAAGTCTGTTAAATTAATAATCTAGTAGACATTGTAAGTGTAAGTGGTGGCTTGGCACAGGAAAGTTAAACCATACTGTTTAAATATAATGTTATATAAAGAGATCATGTTATATAGCTGGTAAATATAATAAATAATAATAATAAATATAAAATGTATGATTATAATATAAAAAATTAAAATTAAAATTAAACTAAAACAAAATGAAAAAATTAAATGTATTTTATTTATTAAAATTATTTGTAATTAAATAAAAACTAAAAACTAATTCAAGTAGTTAATTGTTAATATTTTTCTGCCATATAAAGTTGGTTTCTAAAAAAAAAAAAAAGTTGACCTTATTTTGTAAAACAAAATAATACAACATAACAAATAAAGCAAATAATCAAATATAGAAACAAATAAAGAAAGAAGCACGCACACACACATACACAAATAAATGTTATACAAACGGCAAAACCAATCTAACATTTTTAATTAATTAATAATAGATTTTTGTAAAGTTTTTTTCTCTAAGAAATAACATGAACCTTATTTTATAGTGGAACCAGTGAAATACACTACTGAAGTGTTATATAAACAGAGCTTGTAAAAATTCCAAAACAAAAAAACTACATAAAAGTAATAGATATATTTTATTAATAAATAAAAACACTTAACTTATTTCTGAGTTACATAAAAGTAGTTTTTATAAAGTAAAACTGACATTTATTTTCCGATGGGAGTCAACAAGCCTAGCAGGAAGAGGGAAAAAAAAACTACTAGTAATACTGACTCTTTAGTACATATGACTGCCAAAATCCTAGGAGTTTTTAGCAGAAACACTGCGCACAGAATCCTTTGCCTTGTTCCGAACAACTCAAAAGTTCAAACTGAACTCTCAGCGGGCCACAGATCCAGTAAAATGAAAGGTGAGTCTGAACTCTGAGCCACTGCTGGGAGAGAAAGGGACAGACGGGGAGCAGTTCTGGAGATGTTATTACACCGCTGAGTGCTTCAGTGACTCGGCTTCAGGCGCGCAGCCGCTGCCACCGTGGGGCCAGCTTGCCTGGATAATGAGCTGCTCGACTGGCTCAACGCTCTCTCGCTCCGTGCTGCCGCCCCGTCCAAACTGAGCCCACGTCAGTAAAACCTAATAAATGCAGAGAGATCACTCACACAGCCAGTCAAGCAGGGAGGACAGGTCTCGGAAAACCTGACAGCGGTGAAAAACGAATGCTAGACAGGCTTTACACAGGCGATGTCCTCGGCAATACAATGCCACTGGCCTGGAGCGGGGTGAACCTTGAGAGGCGTGCGGCTGTTCGAAATGCGCTTTGATGGATGTTGCATAGGATCTTAAGGAGCGGAAGAGGCCCGCGCCTGCTCCTCGTGCCCCTTCTGTCTCGGGTCCAGCCGCGCTGCTGTAAAGCTGTCAGCTCTTGTCTGTTTATCTGGCAGAAAACATACCGAGGCCCAGAGCTCAGCAAACACAGCACTTTATTATAGACGCTTCACCTTGAATACCTTCGGGAGAGCTCTGTATCACGGCTGCGCGTCCCACGGCTGCCAAAACAACCGTATTCACGCCACAAGACTAAGCATCATTTGCATGATAAACGCGCAATCAGCATAATTTGGGATTATGAAGCCTGGCACATTCACCTCGGCTGAACTGCGCAGAGCAGGTGTCGCCGGATGCCCAGATGTGTGGCCCTTCAAACGAACGGCAAGCATTCGGTTTGACAAAAAACTAAAATAAATTACAAATTGAAATCAGTTCTATTATTTTACACTAAACTGAAACGTTGCTATATTTGCCAGATAACAGAGGCCCTTCTGAGAGCCTTTGACCTAATTCTACCGCTAGTGAGCTTTCGCATTATATTTATTTGTCCTGATGAACATTATGGTCAAATACAAAATACGCCTAATAACATAAGCGGCATAAGTTTTTCTTTTTTTATGTTATGCTCAACAAGGCTGCATTTATTTAATTAGACATACTGTACATGTTGTGCATACTGATAAGCAATATAGTGAAAACTTATTACGTCTCCCATTTTAATATATCGTAAAATGTAATTTATTTCTGTGATGGAGAACCTGAATTATCAAGCAGTCATTACTCCAGTCTTCAGTGTCACATGATCCACCAGAAATCATTCTAACATGCTTAGTTGATTTTTTTTTCTTATCATCAGTGTTTAAAATAGCTGGGTGACATATTTGTGGATATCGTGATTCAGTTTTATGCAGGATTTTTGTTCAAATGAAACTTACTTTGAAAATATTTTAAGGTGCTCGTTTAATGAAAGTATTCATTTCTTTCTAAAAAACAAACAGAACAAGCTTACGGACACAACCTTTTAAACAGTGATGTATATTCTGATGCATTTCACTTCCCGTCACGCAGGAATATATCAAGCATAAAAGCTGAAGATCTGTCTAAAATTAAAACAGTCATCAATTATTCACCTTCACGTCGTTCCCAGTGCTCTGCTCATCATATAAAATGACTAGAACTTCAGATGACTTTGATTAAATCAGTGGAGCTGTATGCATTACTTCTAAACTACCTTCATGTCCTTTTCAAAACTTTTGGACCCCATTTACTTTCACAGCCACAAACAAAAAAACATTTGTGTACAAATCACACAAGCACGAAATATGAAGGTGATTAAATGACAACAAAATATTATTTGCCTGGTGAACTATCCACTTAACCTGAAAGTTTCTCAAACATTAATGTTGGGTTCGGGACTCCGGTCAAACCATTCTGGACCAGAAACAAACCAGCTCTGATGTTCTAAAATAGCCCAAGCTATATTTTCCAGCATGGCTGTTGTAAAATGAATTCAAAATAGCGTGCATATTTGATCACAACTTCATATGCCATCCCAATAAGCGCAGTGTACTGTACTTCCTCTCCCTCTGTCTGCCCTTTTCCTGCTGCGATCTACAGGGCAGACAGGAACGAGACATGAGATCATCGCATCCACTTTGACTCGCGCTTCAACCTAGGAGATGAAGAAAGAGCTGACATCTAAACAGACAGTGTGCTGTGAGCAGAATTAAAATAGTTTCTGCCTCTTGTCTCTCTAGGAAACATCACGGCCCTCCCTCCTCCCAGCTGTCCCCACTGCAAAACCTAAAATTAAACTTTCAAAGCGCATTGCTACCGCTCATCCAGAACTGAAGCAGGCGGGATTTAGTTACACTCAAACACCATATGACAATGAGTACTATAGGTCACTTGCAAAACGTTCCTCGAAATAAACGATGTCTGAAGACCTCAAAATGATGTGCCGGGACTGATGAACGCTCAAAACACATTCATCTATTTATAATGAATTAAGAAACATTTTATTATATATATCAAAGTATGTTAAAAAGTATTTTTTTAGCACTATTGTTCTGATACTAGTATGGTGCTGTTGAATGTTTTGCTGAACCTTTTTAAATGGAAGAAAAAAAAAAAAGATTGGGAAACACCATTTAAGTCTTTTATGATGATGCACTTGTTAAAAACAAACAAGGACTGTATTTACTGCTCAAACTGGAAGCATAAATCAGAAAAAACTAAAAATTTGTTTCCGTTACGCATCAAAAAAAAAAAAAAAAAGATGACGGCTGTCTGTTTCTTGGCAGCTTCCTCTTGAGATGACTATAATTAACTAGCAGGAAGCCAGCTGTAGGTCCTTTATGAGAAAGCTCTGCATTACTGTGAAGATTCAAACTGGACAAGACGGGAACAACAGCCATAAGCAAAGGCTGGGAGAAGACACAGGGTTTACAGGCTTCAAACGGAGGCAGAGAAACCCAAAATGAGCAGAATGGCCCCTAATTTGACACTGAAGTGCAAATTCAGTTGTAAAATTGATTGACTTCATGTCTGTTTAATTATATTTTAATAAGATAAATCATGTAAGTCATGCATGTAATTAATTATATTTCATTTTTTAAATCAGCTAATGCCTTAATTATTGCATCCTTGTAAGTTTTTTTTAATATTCAAAAAAAAAAACTTTTCAAATGCTTTAACATTTTTAATATTTAATAATTAAATATATTAACAGAAAAAGCAGGATATTATTGTATTTCCCCTAAAAGTCCATTTTCTGAACACGAATTTAGAGTAGCTTTTGGACCAGAAAAGCTGGATTCAGCGCTTCGCTTTTGAGCATAACAGCCCATCAATAATGTAGGCCAAAACGCTTCTAGACAGCAGAAGAGGTTTGAAAATTGGCTACATTACTTTTAGCTTCCAAATTTAGTATTAATGTGTTCCAATTGGACTGCAAATACACTGTAATCCTTTCTAAATGTTATGATAAATATTAAATATGCAGGTTTTTTTTCCTGATACGGTAGGGTCCTTCAAACACCATTAACTTCCCCAAAAAAAAAAAAAAAAAAAAAAAAAAAGATAATGGACATTAGTTTGCTCTGGTTTTTCAGATATGCACACGTTTTGAGGAAGTAAATGATGACTATTCATTCTGGAGTTAAGCTTTGACTTAATCTAATAAAAAAAAAAAAAACAAAACATTGTCATATCTGCAAGTAGTTTGTGAACTACTGCTTTATTCAAAACGGACACCCCGAAGCATGACATCATATCCTGTTGTTCATATTTATTGTGGTGTAATTTTGCATGCTTAAAATCTACTGTGATTGAAGTAAGGAGATTTCCGAACAAACGCGGAGCTTGTTTTTTTTTTCCCGGTCTTCTCCTTCTCTCCCTTCTTTCCTCACACATGCCCTCGTTACATCATATGCACTCGGGGCAACCGTATTGTAAGACGCTTTACACACTTCAGTAGGATTCCCTCTGCTGCTCTAATGGCTTATCAACAAAGACATAGGGGGGTGATCAATTCTAACATGCATTACGTAATGAATTGCTAATGAATGATGCTCATGTGAGAGCATGCGGATCTGCCGGTCACAATAGGAGCTTCACGGTTAACTGACTAAAATGTAAAGTGCTTCGTTATGTAAGTCAATATGTAAAAGGATCACACTGTCCAATATAGCTCCTCAAAATAAAACACCAGACGGCATCTCGTACAGTAAACATTTGAGCTAAATAGCGGTGATTTCCATTTTAGGAAATCGTCCAGCTTAACAGTCCAATGCGTGATTATACAAATTGAAAAAATACATTTTTATAGTGGAGACCATTCAAAATAGCTGCGTAGAAAATCTATTTAATTCTGCAAAAATAAAATAAAAAAAATAAAAAAAAACTGTATTTACCAGCCATCTCTCTGATAGCATTTATGCAGAATTTTCTTTCATAGAGATGATTAATCATGTATTTCACTTAATTTTCTAATGGTGTTACCACTAGGTCATGAAGTCAGAATTTAGTTTATTAGCAAGTGACAGCTGTTAAGAACAGATCCTTCGTAAAAAGGCATGATTTTATACAGTTTGCCATTTTAATCTTCACAGCGGTTCCCATTTAAGGACATATTAGCGGCTGATGACAAAACTGCAGGTGGGGAAAGTGAGAGGAATGGGATGCCACTAAAACCTAATAAACAGCTCCACAGGCCAGGAGAAAACAAGCTGTCTGCAGCATACCAAACACTCTTCCTTTACAACCTACATCCTTGAGAGAGAAGGAATTGGTATGACATTAGACATCTATCTGCTGACCTTTACATCAGGCCTATCAACCTCTGTAGCTGACAGCAAACACGGACATGAACACAGAAGTATTTGTGATGACCTGTAGCTGCTCCAAGGCTTATTAATGAGGGAAGAAGAGGACAACCATTTAAACGGCTTAATGAAATGGTTGACAAAAATGAACATATTTCTCACCCTCTGGCCATTCAAAACGTAGGGGAGTTTGTTTAGGGGTTTTTTGAAGACGAAATTTAGCATTACGGAACTTGCTTACAATGGATCCTCTGCAGTGAATGGGTGCCGTCAGAATGAGAGTTCAAACAACTGATAAAAACGTCACAATAATCCAGAAGTAATACCGAACACCAATCATAACCATGCTGCCGTTTCTGGCTAAAAGTCCTACATCCAAAATAGTGCTTTCTGCAGTAAATAAAATAAATTCTGAATCAGGAGAGAAATATGCACAGATCAATAGCGGTTCACAAACTAAAACAAAGCAGTTCTAAACAAACATGTCAGTAGGTTTTGATAAGAGAGGAAAAAAGGGGATGAGCGTTTTTGTTGTTAGAAATTGTGGACTTTTATTTTTTTAAGCAGCGGCAGTCTGCCCTAATATGAATAACAAAATAAACTGGCTAACCAACTCGGTTGTTCATAGGATTTAAAAAAAAAAAACACAACAACTAAAAGGATTAGACCGATTTTATCATTACCATTTTAATACTACTTTAACACAAAATTATATCACTGGGAAACAGGAAAATAATTAAGATGGATAAATCAAAGTGGGGAGCAAGCAAGTTAGAATTTAAATTAGTTAAACACTTTTAATATAGTTTCCCCCTCCCCCGAGGACCAATTATATTGTTAGCAAAGTTTCAAAGCCCTTTCCCATGTCCATTGCATGTGAAATTAGAAAACGGTTGCGGGCTTTCCGCCGGTCAAATATAGATTTCAGCTGCACTACTGTTTGATAACGCTTAGCATACATTACATCCTGAGAGGTTCACTAAACAATCTGTGCTGAAAGGGGTCGCTTCAAGGGACGTACAAGCTTAGAAGTTCATATAACCGAGGACAAGATGTCAGCAGGGAAAACTGATGATGAACATACCCAGTCGATCGTGGAAAGAAGAACAAAATCGATTGCGCGAGCTATGAATTCGTTAAAAACTGCCAATTTTATCATTTGCCACTTTATGAAAACAGCATATCGTAGACTCATTCACCACTTTCTGTTTGGCAAGCACATCTTAGCAGGATTAAATCAATGCGATGCAGAGCACAGCTTAGCTCAGGAACTTCATCCGACAAATGCACAGGATCCAAGCTAAGCAAGTGAGCGTCTGAGGAAGGAAGCATGTGAGCTTTAATTATCAATGTGGAATCTTGCGTATCCAACCGACTTCAGTCACATTGCTAACTTCAGTCAGGCATCTATAGAGCTGGATGACAGCATGGACAGAGGTTCTGTATTATTTAAACAATCTTCAGTCCCCTTCCCACAAACCTACTCTAATTTTTATTTCCTAAGCACTATACGAACCCACCAGATACCAGAAAGCTAATGCAATTTTTAAAATAGATGCCGCTAGCTTAAATTTAAATTCAAGAGTTGTGCTTGAGATATTATGCTAATTCCGATCAGGGACTGTTGAGGTATAACTGAACACCTGAATGCATTTTTTTTTTTTGTCCCACCAAATCAATTTACTCTTGTAATTACATAATTATTGTACTTTCACATTAACGAGCACTGGATTTGCATAAACATTACAATTCAAAGTATTTATTTTTATTCAGCAAGAGCATTCAATTGATCAAAAGTGGCAGTAAAGGCTTATACAGTTACAGATCTATTTCAAATAGATTCAGTTCTTTTAAACTGTCTATTCCAAGGATACTCAATATTTAAGGGTTCCACAAAAAATGTGTTTCTTGAGCACCAAATGATAATATTAGAATGATCGTGACACTGAAAATGAGCAAAATTACAGAAAAGGTAGCATTTTATTTTAAATCATTTTATTTTAGTTACTTTAAATTGCACCTTTTTAAAACATTACTATACTGACTAGATTTTTGTTAAAAGAAAATGTATAGATCTAGAGAATCTTTTAAAAACATAAAAACTCATCAGTAGTACTTTACAATTCAATAACATTAATTATTGAATCATGTATTATGAGCTAACAATGCTAACAGCAATTTATTACTGCATTCATTAATCTCGACATGAAAAAAAGGATTTTATACATGCAGGACTGAATAGATATAGGTACTGTGCATTATTAGTTCATGATACTTAATGCACTGAATCTTATAATAAAATGCAATTGTTAATTCTTAAATGGTTTGTGTTGCCTAAATTAAGCCAATGAGTCATTTAAAAATTATTTAGAGAAACGTTTGCTGAAAATTAAACTCAATACTTACACATCAACATGCTAATTTACATATACAACTATTTAAGTGGCTACCCAACATGCACGCTGCCGTGTTTCTGCAAAGGAAGGAATCATCTCTGAGCTTGCTCTACACTAGCGGGGATTGACGGTCATTAGGAGTTAACAAGGGCTTCCCCAAGCCCTCTGATCTCACGCTTAGCAGAAAAGAAGGTTCAGCTATAATGACAGAAAGCTTTTTAGGACTGATCAGTCTGTGCAGGCGTAAAGTGACAAGCCGTAATCCTGTGCACTCAGTACAAGTTGCAACGCTCTGAGACGCAGACAGCGAAAAATAACCATTCAGTCAGGAAATACTGAAAAAACAAGCTTCCTATTCACACATAGTAGATATAATTGGGACACAAGCTAAAACACCCAGAGGACCAGGCAGTTATGTAACTAAAAGAACTTGCCATCCCGCTCTGAACTAGACGAGCAGAAAATGGACCGAAAAGAATCTGGGCCAGAGCTTTAGTCTTTATCAAGAATGAAAACTTCGATTAGGAAGGGATCATTTGGCTTCAAGCTAAAAATCGGTCCGTTTGAGCAAACAGAAGCCCGGAGGTCCCTCAGGATTTTTTTTCCTCCTCCAAACGTATGCGATTTCTGCACAGCAGTGGTGGAGTTAAAGACACAGCAAGGTACAGTCTGAAATTGAAAGTGCGTTGTGTTAAAAAAATATCAGAGCTCTTGTTGAGCCTGTCAATTTTTTCAGACTACAACCGGTCAAATGGAAACTCAATAAGACTTCCAAACCAAACCAAAAATGAATATTAGGATCACATGCAAAGAAATGGATCACTGCCATGAGGAGCATATGTTGGATCTTAACGCACTAAAGATGTCACCAGAAAAATGATCCTCGGTGTGAGGACAATTAGTCCAACAATTAAGAGTCTTCAGTGTAACTGTCAGTCATTCATTCAAACAAGCCCCTACCTTGCATCCAAACATAAGTGAGATGGTGCTGTTGGTACATGCTACTTTACAGTGGCACAACATTGGCGAAAAGCAATCCAAGTTTTTGATGCTGGGAGACATTCTCTCTGCGCCCGGGCACTTCAATCCATCAGCGATTGAGGTGCCGGCCAATTGCTTCCACGAGCGCTGGCCGCTGCCTGCTCTTGACGTGCACCCTCATCTCTCGGCTCGGTCCGTGGCTGGGGGAGCAGAAGCGGCGACGTGATGCCTTCATCCAGCGAGCCCTTGTTAGTTGAGTCCACCGCTCTTCCGTCCTATCTCTTCGCTTGATTCGACTCGATCGGCCCGACAGATTAAAGCGCTCGCGAAGAGAGCTGCACTTCAGGGAGCTCTGGAGAAGCCATGCTGCCTGCCGTGACCAGGGGGTGTAAACGATGGTGGGAGGAGATGGGTTAGAGGGCAGCGGAGTGTGCAGGGTCTCGAGTCACAACAAGAAGGACTCTGCGCGATCCATTATTGCTGCTGCGCTTCCACCTGCTGCAGAGGAACCGCTGTCATGACTCGGAGGAAAGAGGAGCAGGTTCGGACGGTCTCCTACTCAACTATCCAAACAAGACGCGGTGAGCGGCACACACAGAGAGAGAGAGAGAGAGAGAGAGAGAGAGAGAGAGAGAGAGAGAGAGAGAGAGAGAGAGAGAGAGGAGAGGTAAGCAGACTGGAGGGGGAGGGGCGAACGGTAGCATTGAGCTTATTACACAGTTCACTAGAGAGAAACTGAAGAGTTTCTGAGCCGAAGGTTGCAGAGTGCGAACCGGGAGCAGGGGATAAAAATGATCCGGATCGTTCGGAGGTGAAACCGGGGAGAGGAGACTGCTTTCCCAACAGATTTACAATCGCAAGGACAACAGAAGAGGGAAAACATTCATTCAAACGGCAGCTAGTGTGACCTCTGATGTGCAGTTATGAAATCAGATCTCAGCGAGCAATACGCCAGTGAAGTAATAAACTTGACCTAGTTTATCATACGCAAGGATGTGTTGTGCTTTCCCATGTCAGTTCAATAGCCTAACCTACTGTCTTTTTTTTTTCGTTTGTTTTTTTTTTGAGTGAGAGCAGGGTCCAAAATTTACTTCAATTGAAAGAAAATGTATCAGCCATGAAACTAAAGCGTCACTGTTTAACTTTACTGCTATTTTAGTTAAAACGGCACATAAAATTGTGAATGTTTTTGTATTTTCAATATGTGAGACATTAGAAGTCTCTCACATATTGTTTGCTGAATTCAGTTTTTCCTCTTTGTTTTGGGGAAATATTATATATAGTCACTGTCACATGTCCAAATTTTGTCAATTTCACATTTTTCCCCAAATCGATGCTATTGGTCAAAGCAATATTTTTAATATTAATTATTATTTTTAATTTCACTTTTTAAATAAGCGGTAATTCTGTGTCAAGCAATTGCTTGTTTTTAATGCGAATCGCTTTAAAATAGCTTGTAAAAAGCACTGTGCACATTTTACTTTCACTTTTAAACTTGACAATTCGGCATCAAGCAGTTGTTTGTTTTTAGTTTGTTTACGTTTTCCCACTTTCGCATTTTCCTTTGCTTAAAAAGCTTGTGAAAGCACAATTTTGCTTTTGATTTTAAATTAGCGTCAATTCGACATCAAAATCCAACGTAGAGAGTCAGAATAGTTGTCTTTAATTAGCGGGATGTGAAATAAAAGATATCCTACTATTATCTCCTACATCAGCAGGGGTCAGACTAGAATTTAGCAGCACTATTCAAATTAATGTAATGCTGTTGCATTACAAAGAATTACTGATGCACAGGTTTTAATCCTGGGCTCTAAGAGAGACTAAGAAAAACCCTGAATACGGGTGCAGGATTTGTGGATAGGGGCTATTATTATTGTTACTACTACTACTATTACTATTACTATTACTACTACTACAGAAATAATAATTACAAAAATAATACAATAATAAAATGTTATAATTGAATAAAATATTCAATGAGACACTGAAAAAGGACACTATTTGTGTTCAATGGATACCAAATTATGTTATATGCCGAATTGTTGCATTTGATTTTAATTTACATACAGTAAGTATTCTCGTAGCTTCATAACGTTACGGTTGAACCGCTGATGGCAGATGGACTAATCTGATGATGTCTTTCATATGTTTATGGACCTTGACAGTGGTATTTACTTGAGACAGTCACAAGCCTCCTGGTTTTCATCAAACTGATGCTAAGATATTAAGATATCTTAAATTGTGTTCGGAAGACAAACAAAGCTTTACGGGCTTGGAACGACATCATACACCAATTGGTCTGTGCAGCACCACTTTAAGTCATAAAACATACATACTGTACTGTTTGAGGGCGATCGTCAGGTTGTGAACGTATCTTTAGGTTAGCTGTCAAAATGCCAGCGTGCACGTTTTGTTTTTAGTTTGAACCAAATGAACCAAGAGAACTACAAATGTGATGTCAAACGAAAATGAATTGCGATAAATTACATTGTTGTTTTAAGAGCATATTATGCAACTGATTATATAATGACAATATGACAAGTCTGTACTTCACAAACCTGCATACAACATAAGCTGTGGGAGACAGATTTAACTGATCAGGGGGTCGAGAGCATGTGCTTCTCCTGATCGTGAATATTGATACTGACAGCGGTGAAAGTTATTGCTTGCACGATAATTAAACTGATGAGTGAAAATTGTTGTGGGGTTCATACCTTCTCTTCACCTGTCTGAGCCCCATCTCCACCACAGGGATGATTATAACAATTATTTTTCATTTTAAAAATGATACGACACTATATCGTAGCACCAAAAATGGTGCTATATATGACGACCGCAAGAGGCCTACATAAAACTGAGCTGCTCCGAGACACTGAGATCCGATTGTGAGCTGCTCGTGTGTACAAGAACACAGACCATTTAGGGTTAATTTTGGTATTTCAGTTGACATCGCGGAGGTCCTCCTATATTACGAAGCACGAGTTTATTAGCAGCCTGTAATAAATGGGAGTGTGATCATCATTTCTCCTCTGCCCCCCTCCCTCCTGCCACACTACATCATTTGAGCCGTTACATCATCAGAGTGCAGGGAGGCATGCAGATCCCAGACTACTACAGCACACACACACACACACACACGCACACACACACACACACACACACACACACACACACACACACGCGCACAGAAACCTCACTATCAGAAACAAAAGCTGCATCTGTCGCAGGACATGCCGGCTTCATTCGGCTACTGGAGGAAAATCAGCAAAAATCAATCTTTCTTTATTATCCAGCAACATGCTGCTTATATCATATCTAGTAATACTACTACAGCAATTGTGTTTTTTAACAAACGATTTCACATTATAAAACACAAAAATGTCATGTTGTTGTTTTAGTAATGTGACCAACCTTGAAACTAAGAATAACGAAACAGAACTTGCTTTGATCAGTTTTCTTTGTATATTCTAAATATACTCATATTCTTTCCTACATATACAATGAAGGCTACACAGAAAGATAATTTCTCGTTAACAGGCAAAATTTAATAAGATAAGAGCCACAGTTTCCCTGGCAAAAATATTTCTATGGTTTTTACACGTTAAGAACGGAACACCATCCAACATCTAATCCAATCTTCAACAAAGTGATTTCATCTGGCAGCGTGACATTGGTAATATATACATTGACTTTTGGAGGAGTTTCGATCCAAAAAAAATTATTCATCCAAAGCTAAAGCTTATTATTAACTTCTAAATCAATCCTTCCCGCTGAGAGTTTCAAGGGGAAAAGGACGATTTGCGCGTAGATCCATAAACCTGGCTTGGTGTAGAAGCATTTTTTTCAAGCAAAAGTTTGTGTATTGCTGCGCGCTCAGCACTTTCTGAGAACAATGAGGACTTCTCTCCTAATAAACTGTGTACGCAGGCTGATGCTAATCATTCGACTGCCTTGCAGAAGCTCTCAGAGAATATCTAGATGGCATACTGCTGAATTCCCAGGATACCATCAAAGAATCAGATACCAGTAAGACCGAAACTGTGTGTGCAGAGAGAAACTTGTCTCTCATTGGCCGGATCGGTCTTTGTTCCAACATTCATTTCTGCTGAAATTTGTCTTTTAATACCTGGATGCAATCTTTTCCATAGAAGAGAAAAGGCTGTGTGATGACATGGAAGGAAAAAGTTACCAAACTACACAAAAGTTATCAAGGTGATGACGGGTATGGTAATACGCCGTATGGCATACGGCCCCGTAACTCAGAATATATTCAAAGATTACCTGAAGGTAAAAGACATTTTGTCTGAAGTTTCATTATAATCAGTCTATAATACTCTTGTGGTGTGTATAAATGTGTGAGTGGTTTCCTAAACTACAGAAATTTAAAGCTCACTGTATTTTTAATGTCTCAATATATACACGTGAACTTTATCTCCAGAGGTGCTCAGAGCCATTTCAGTTTTAAACCATTTTGTGTGTTCTTTAGTGTAGCATTTTAATTGACAATAATACTGACATATACATATATATATATATATATAATATATATATTATATATAATATATTATATATATAGTCCTCATATATATATATACATACATATACACATACAACTACCTATCCATCCATCCATCCATCCATCCATCTATATATCTATATATGCGTGTGTGTGCAGCATTTTGGCAATACCACCCAGCCTCAGTCCATCATGTATAAGTGATGAAATAGTGTCAACGTCAGCATTAACACAGCATTAACTGAATAGGGCAGCCAGATTATGTTTAATTAGCAGGATTAAAGATTGATTGCAATGGGAGTCAATTCTTAATCGTGCTTCTATTCGAGGTTGGTTTAGTTTCCAGGTGTGGATCTTGATGTTGTGTGAATCCTTCAATAAGTATCTGCACTCACTGGACTGAAGTGCTATGATGACACACAGTGGTCAGATGTTACTGTCAGACACAGAAAGCACAGCTCATTTTGAAGAAGAACAGACAAACAGTATTCAAACACTGTATAATCAAGTATCATGTATTAAGGTGGCACTTCACAGTTCCACTGTATTTCTATCTAATACTCAGTCAAACACATTGTCATATAACTTTGTTACGTAAGGGATCCAGGTGACTGGAGCCATTTATTATCTGCATCATATCCTGACAGAGAAGGACTGGAGGAACTGAAGTGATGAGACCAGGTCTGAAACAATCCAATTATGTCACAGCTTTGATATTAATGAAACAGAAGACAAGAGATTTAATTCAACAGTTCTCATATATAATTTGTATAACATTAAGGTGGTGAAGGCATGTGAATATCTAAGTGAGAGTAGAAATGACATATTAGACTACTTGGACAACTTGTTGGACTTGACCATATGTAATTAGAAAAAAATACACACACACACACACACACACACACATTCATTCTCAAACTCATTCTAAGTTGTTACCAAAAAGCATTATGCAACATATTATAAAATTGCATTGGTGAGATGTCTTTAAAAATGTAATGGTGGCAGCAGCAGCAGAGAGAGAAAGAGAGAGAGGGGAGAAAAAAATAAAACTGTTCTAGAAATTCATAAAGACACACACAAAAAAATAGACCATGAAGAACATTTGTACCAACTCAACAGTCTGATTATTAACCTCAAGGGTAGACCATCTGTTAACTACAATCAAAAAAAGACTGCAGCTCAGCAAGCATCTATACATGAACAAATCAACTCTTCAAAAAAACACCCACAAAGCAACAAAAATACAGTTTACATACCTTGCTGGAAAAAAAAGCAAATAATTACACGTCTGTACTTAGAAGACCCAGAATGAATATATAGGCCTGTTAAAAATAGGTACTTCTATGGCACCGGCATGGCATTTGACACTGGCTGCAGGGATGAGTTCTCAGCAGGAAATCATTAGGATTGACAGCTCGTCAGGCTACTTAGATTTATTGAGCCACATGTAAGCCTGTTAACACTCCAGTACGGGATATACCTCGCAGGGGAAATACCTCATGGGTTCATTTACGGCCATCTAGACCGCGATAACTGGAAACATCACTTAAAATTGTAAATGGAAGTAAGCATGACAAGAATTAAATTATTCAGTCCAGCAAGTATCTGGCTTCTCATGTTCCATCATCTTTGATTTCCAGCCCACAGCAAGGTATAGAGTATGTTTAGGCCCTGTCTGCATGACTGAGTCTTCCACACGGATGGTCCCGCCCTCCTCGATCTGCAATCTGTCACACTGCCTCACACAGACGAACTGTTGCTCTCGCACAGCCATGTGGGAGCTCTCTGGGATAGCCCTGGCAACCTATGGCGACAGCTCTGGAGGTATCAGTGAGATATATATAAAAACGCCACTTCCTTTCATACAACACAGAGAGAGCTTCAGTTCAAGCACTTCTGGAAGAAGATGAGGAACTCCCCTCTGTGGTCAAAACTTGAAGCACAGAATCATTGACAACTACAATTTGTTTCTCTCAGGGAAGTGCTACAAATCGGATTAAATGTTTTAATAATATATATATATATATATATATATATATATATATATATATATATATATATATATATATATATATATATATATATATATATATAAATATATATATCTAATAACTTAAATATAACAGTAGCCCGTGACGTAGTTTATAGACTAAAAATATGAAACTGTGCCTCTTCACACAAAAAAAAAAAAAAAAAAAAAAATGCAGGGATGGGTTGGGAGGTCCAGTTTGCGGTACACCAGACTAATACATTGTGGTCATCCAGTTATTCATACCAAACAAACTACTTCCTGGTTCTGTGCAATACAGTAGAGGGCAGTGTTAAATTACTTTCATGAATGTGAATGTAACTCTCCACAGGAAAAAAAGGTTGAGTGGTAAAGGTTCACGTGAAAGACTTCTCACACATTTTAAAATGACTTGAACAAAGTATGAATGGCTGAATTCATGAAGTATTTTCAAGAAGAGTATTCCCCCTAACTGCCGTTTCTTTTTATTCTGTTTCTTAAGAGAGATACGGACATTTTTAAAGGGATAGTTCACCAAAAATGTGCATTTCCTCATGATTAACTCACCCTGAAGCCATTCTAGGTGTACATGTCTTTCTTCTTTCAAATAAATGTAATCTGAGGTAATATTAAAGCGCCCTGGCTCTTTTGAGCTTTATAATGCAAATGGCTGTTGATATTCAATAGTCCACGAGAATACCAATTAAGTGCTCCACATGGCTCCTGAGCGAGGTTAAAAGGCGTCATATGACATTGCAAAAAAACCAAAAAACATTATTTTGCGCATTTGGTGTAATGCAATGGTTTAAGGTTAAAAAAACATTTTCCACATAGCCTATTGTACATTATTGTTTCTCCTCTAAAACCTGCTTTCCTGAAATGGGCAAGTTTTTACAAAACTCATCATTCGGAAAAGCAAAGTGTGCTCTGATTGGCCAGCCATCCTGTGTGTTGTGATTGGTCGAATACCTCAAGAATGTGATGGAAATCATAATGATACCACGTCCTGGCACAATGATACAAAAATTTAAAACAAGAGATTTGTGGCACCTAGTGTGGACATAATTACTCATTATAATGACTTGGACTTCTTTTTACGCACTGTATTGGAAGGCGTGGTCGAATCTTATTTTTTTAACTAAAAGTTTTCTTTGGGTTTGACATTTTGTTATGCACTACCAGCTTGTAACATCCTAAATAAAAAGAAAAACTTGAAATCACATCATATGACCTCTTTAGCATATGTAAAGCGGTCAATGAACAAAAAACTGGGTTAAGAATGTATTTTACAGACACACACACACACACACACACACACACACACACATTCTTCAACATTAAGAACATCTTTCAAACTTCTAAAAACCTAAGAAGTCTTCCATCTTAAGAAATTTCTTCCGTTTTGGAAAGATTTATGACTCTCATCTACTGAACGTTTGATTTTGTTCTGAATTTATGAATCTAGTATCAATACCTTTATCCATCCTTAAGCTCTGACTTTCTGTCCGTGTCTGTAAACATGAAGGGATTGTATTTGCTTGCAGGTGGTGACCTATGAAAGCTCAAGCTGACTCATGGCTCCTTCACATCACCTCCAGCCCTTCCTGCCTCCCACTCAGAGCAAAAAAATCACGCTGACACCACTCCATCAGTCCAGTCCACAGCTATGAGCTCTCAGCAGGCAGAGACACCTCGCCGTTCCGCAAACACGCTCACTTCAAGCACAGACTTTGACATTGAACGAATAGCGAAAAAAGCAGGAATATCCTTATCTTCTCGCACGTGGCCAATGCATTTTTTAGAAATGACCCATGCAGCTAATTTCCCTAGCTGTACTAGTTTCATGACACATCATTGAACAGATTCCTCATTCCAACATGAAATGTAAAAGTTTAACTCAAAAGCAGTATGCCTGCCCATTCATTCATTCAACCATTCAGCTAGTTTTTTATTTTTATTTAGCTTTTTCATTCTTTCAGTTAGTCATTCATTCAATGCAGTATTCATGCATTCATATATTCATTTAATGCATCATTCATTCATTAATTCAACCCGTTATTCAATCAGTTCGTCATGTACTTATTGTCAGTCATTTTTTTCACTGCAGTGCGCATTATTTTGTTCAGCATATTATTCATTAATTTCATTACTTATTCATTGAGTTTATCCATTCACTCATTCAGTTAGCTATTAATTTATTCATCCGTTCATTTATTAATTTTTTTTCTGTAGTATGCAGAAGCAGTCATGGCAAATGACGCAAGACATATTGTATATTAAGAGAACAAAACAAAATGCCGGACACAAATTAGTACAAACCGAAGATTTATAAAGAAAAAGGTTGGAGGATTTCGACATCAGCCGAGAGGAGACAGGTTTTCCCTCGCTAAAGTAATGAAAAACTGTATCCTTTGCTCCTACATTTCCCAAAGGCACGCACGTCCTACGACATCTGTCCTCCTCGTCACTTTCAGCAGAAGTGAGAAAAAAAAAAAAAGGTGTTCATTATGTTTGAATTATGGTTATTTATCTTTAAAACACATGGATTCACAACAGCAGGCCTTTATTCACCCTCAGAGCCATGTGAGAGACGTTTTATTACATTTTCATGCACTTTATTTAATGCATTTTGGACCGTTTTGGGGAAACACCCGTCCACTACAATGATAGAGCTTAAAAGTGCCAGGACAACTTTTTACAACTCCAATCGGGTTAGTCTGAACATTCACCTCGGATGCTTGGAAGAAGACTAAAACACTGCCTAATATTTATTTTTGGGTGGTTGAACTAAGCCTTTAAGTCAAGTTGAATAACATACCGTAAACATTAAAAATCGCAAAATAACCAATTTAGGTCGACAAGGCCTAAAGATTATATATTCCCCATTCACATACTGATGATTCTATATGCTGTTCATAAATTGACAATTTGTTCGAAATGCAGCTGAACATCCTTTATAGTTTTGCTGAAGCCACAATGTAATGGGTCTATAATGACGGTTTACAAATCCTGGGGAAACTGACACAGGAAACTCCTTTAAATAGAGCCGCTTCGGATGACTAAAATAAATACTGAATCCCCTTATAATGTGGTGTGGAGATGACCTCAGACTGTATGGAAAAAAGAGTTAGAAAGCCAGTGTCCCAAACGCATCTCCTTATAGGGAGAATTAAACAAATATGAACCTGTCAAAATGCAGCACTGCATATTTCTATTCTCACACATTTAGGTTTTTAGGCAAACCACAAGCATTTCTTAAAACATTACGCAGCCCTCAACACAGGAAGAGGGCCAGCGAGAGTTTCAGACAATGTACTGAACATTGCTGCTGTAAATTTTACGTTTAAATTTGTCACCAAGCTATTTTTACAGCCGATTAATAGATGAGGATGTTTAAATAAATTGCATGAATGACTTGTGATAGTGATTAATGGAGATATGCATTATGTATTTATGCAGAGTTTATTTGCATAAACCATTAACACCACAAAATAATTAAATAGATGATTGCCTTGCATTATTCTCCACATACAGCGTGATCTGAACTCGAAGCACGTTTTGTCTAAAACGCCGGTATTGTCCCCTTTCTAGGCGTTCGGAGTTCACGTTTTACTGCAGAAGCCAGCAAGCGCCTTTGTTGTTTTTTTTTAACAGAACCCAATAAATCAAGTATTCAGGTCAGGTGACAAGCCTACTTTCGCTTTGAAAAGACGCGCTAGCTGAGAGGAGTTTCGTCAAAGCTCATAAGTGATGGAGAATGGATGATTTCAATGAATCTGGTGAACGTGTGATATCTTCTTCAGTGCATAAAAAAGGAAAATAAAAGCTGAAACATTGCTAAAGCAAAGTAAAGTTACAATGGTGAAGAAAAAGCTGTATAATAACATCCATAAGTCTATGATCACAACAACATCTACTCTCATCTGAGGAGATTGCAAAGATTAAACGCATGTTTTTGTGAACTCTAAAACATGAAGTTATCTGCTTTTGCTATAAAACATTTAATATGTAAAAAAAGTTCAACTAACCTTAATTTTGTAAATGACGTATTTATTAAATAAGTATCATTTATAAGTTATTATTACTTGATCAAAACAACCCAACTGCAGTTTGACTGATATTATTTGTAATGCCCGAAAAATTATTATTATTATTATTATTATTATTATATAGTCATTGTTAATTTTGTGTGTTATTTTGGGTTTTTAGAAAACGTGAAAGTCAAAATGTTGGCAAGGCATGTACAAATTTGAACTACTGGAGTACATAATAAAAGTCACTCATATTTTCTCACGCACCAAAGCAGCAGCAAGCAATACGTTTAAGGTTTAAGAGGAAATGACATTTCATCACACCGTCTGAAAAGCTGAAAACTATTCTGAATGTCATGAAACTATATGCTCGGTTTGAACGGTCCCTTTATTAAATGTACTCTGATAACATGCTTGTGTGAAAATATATGAACCGTCTGATTATCTTCAATAAAACAAACGCTTATGACATATATCGAAATGATGATGAATGGTTCCTTTCCAGCTGAACTAGTTGCAGAGCTGGGCACGACCCAGGAAAACACACCCTGACATGTGACACCGGGAGGCCATGGAGCTGCTGACAGTAACTCACAGTAAACCACAGGCAGATAAAGCTACCAACAAGACAGACTGTTGAAGGATTTGGGTTTGTCTACTCATAGGAATTTTCGGGAAGGGATGTGCAAATCTACACAATTTTCAGAACTCGTCGTCAGCGTCTTGTCATTTTTAAAGCTCTTTATGAGATTGATTTAGCATCCACCTTAACGCTGTTATTTTAGGATGTGTTTACATGACATTGATTGTACTAAAAACGGATGTTTTTTTTCTTTGTGGTGTTTGGAAAGGTTCGCATACAGACGACAACATTCTAAAAACAATCCCGTTTACAAGGATCCGCTAAAACAAATAAAGCTCTTATAGTATGCATGCCAGGCCAGTAGTTGGCGATGTCACCTTCCTGGCACACATACGCATTAAACAGTGCATAGAACATGTAATACCTATGTGCATATCACGGTTTTAAAATTAACATTGTTATAGTGTACATGGCGAAAATAAATGTATGGGTTTGTATTTTAGTTTTTCTTTTCAAAACATTAATTTTCCATTTTTAGTTTAAAACGGTGTTGCATTTTTCTTAATATTAGAATTCATTTTTATATTTTCTGTTTTTATTTTATTTAAAAAGTTTTAGTGTCATTTTTTTTACAGTGGTGGCCACTGAATTATCAGAAGACAATTATTAAAGACAATTAATAAAAGAAAATTATTAGAAGAACGATTTTTTTCGTAAGTTAAAAATGTTTTAAGTCAGGTATTTCTATCTTTTGTTGTACACTGTGAAATATTGAAAAAACTTGTTAGCTGCCTACAATTTATTCATTTATTTATTTTTTTTTATTTAGTTGTTACTAAAATATTTTAGTTGACTCAACATTTTAGGCAGTGGGTTAACAACTTATTTCAAGTTGAAACAACTATTGTTTTTCACAGTGTATGGTGTCAGTAGGAAATATTAGTTTACATTTCCAAACATTCACTTTGCCATTAATGTAATTATCATATTATTTTTAAACAGCGTCCTTATTTTGCAGCATTTTTACACATGTGCCTAAAACGTTTAACTGTACTGTAGCTTTGCAGGTAGGTTTCTTGAAGCATGTTTCCACAGTTCTTGTGGATTTAGCCCGTCACAGTTTGTTGTTTCTTCATGTCATTCCAGTCAGACTATATGATGAAGAAATCACATCTCTGTGTGGAGCACTGGCTGCTGCCAGACTCCGTGTGCAGACAAAAATCACAACATTCTTACAATTAACCAATAAAGGAGCTAGAAATGAACTGATATTTCCTATTGATACACTAAAGCAAAAGATGGAGACGACCATTTCTGAGCTGGTAAAAATAGTAGTGTTCTAATAGTTCTAGTTTTGTGCACAACTGATTTTGTAATTTTAGTACTTGAAGTTCTTTAAGTTTTCTTTGGTGTTTTTAGGGTTTGAGTTTTAATTTTAGCTAACGATAATAGCCCTGCACTGCATTTTGACCAGATGTTAAAAACAACTGGACTGAAAAGGAAACCAGAGCATGCAGCTGGACAAAGCTTAGTCAGATCACCAATAAAGGGGCTAATGTGAATTTGAATGTGTCTGACCTGGTTACAGATGTGAGGAATGGCTGCACATAATGCTCCTCTTGCCAGAATCAGTGCTCCGGCTGGGTGCATTACTCACTGACTCAAAGGAAACCAGAGCATCTGGACTGGCATCTCAGTGACCAAGCTTTAGCCTGACCTGGTTGATACATAACAGGCCAGAGATCAATTTTAAGTCCAAGTAGGCCCTGGCATCTCAGTGACCAAGATATAATACGAAAAATATACATAACAGGCCAGTCAATTTTCTTAGGTACACTACATTTGAAACGATTGGAGATTTTAGTCTCTTATGCACACCAAGGCTGTTTATTTGATGAAAATACAGTAAAAACATTAATACTGAGAAATAGTAATATGATTTCAAATTAATATGACTTTTCCGTTTTGAAATAGTTTAAAATGCAGTTTATCCCTCTGATGACAAAGCAGAATTTCCAGCAGTCATTGCAATAGCAACAGCCAGACATACACTGTATGGGTCAAAATTATACATTTTATTCTTCCACGAAATAAATATGCTCACATTTTCTACTGAAAACATATGAAAATTTAATTTCTGATTAGTAATATGCATTGCTAATTTTAAATGTGATTTTCTCAATGTTTTTTTTTTTTTTGCACTGTCAGATTGCGTATTTTCAAACAGTCGTATCTTGGCCAAATATTACCCTTTCCTAACAAACCACACATATTGACTAACATTGGCACAGTACGTCACCCCTGCACAGCTGGATTTCAGGACATTTTAGTTTAAAAGTCCCCCGAGAGTGACTTCAAAGACTGTGGTGATGCTTAAAATATGCAATGCACAATGGCCAGCAGCATAAAACAAGCTGACAGTCTTACTCAACATACTCATACACTGCACTGACAGGTAATTTATTCCTCTCAGACCGGCGGGGTCACACTCAGGGGTGGGCGGCCGCCTCCAGCTCCACCGCAGGTGTCTCATTAGATTGCCTGTGCAGCCCTGTCAACTCCACTGGAGTTAAACTATAAGAGTGCAGCTAAAGCACGACACAGACTACACCGATTCCTACACAGTCTACACCAACCAAGTACGAGTACAGGTCTTATTCTTGTCTTAGGTGTAACAAAAACTCATAGACTGCACCAAGTCCCAGTTCAACACATAAAGAGGTTATAACAGGTTAAAAAAAAAAAAAAAAACACACACACACACACACACACACACACAACAACTCACTGAAAAAAAGAGCAGTTCGTGATACTCCAACTTTATTCGATTATGATAAACATTTGCATCTGACAGTCTCTACTGTAAAATATCAAGCCTACTTTACCGTAAAAGCAGTTAGGTGACAAAATGATAAATTATTAGCCGAGACTCGATGATGCCAGTATGCTCTAATTAACATGTTATGACACAATTATGTCACATTTGCATTCTGCCTAATCAGCCCTTTACGTTTGTTTTCTTCTCTCCTAGCTCCCACACTGCATTTTATACCCTACCTCCCAGTAAAGCTGTTCTCATTTAGCCTCGTTTTGGCTAAGCTAACAGGCTAATTAGTATGCTAAGCTAGCACAAGCTTTACCCAACATCTCATTAAAAAGGAGATTAATGTGCACACTACATTCCTTTCATACGTAAAAGACGCACATCACCAATGATCAAGAAGCAAGATTTTCAGTGAATTCAGTACATATTACTGTTCAAAAGTTTGGAGTCAAAGTTCAAAGGTTTGCTGACGCTTTTGAAAAAAAAAAAAAAAAAAAAAAACTGAAATATACAGTTTCTGAATATATATTCAGATTAATTCATTTATGTATTTATTTTTTTATTTATTTTCAGGATTCTTTGAGTACAAAGTGGAAAAAACATTTAATAAAAAAAATTATAATAATAAAATAAAAAATGTGTACATTTTTACGGTCACTTTTTATCAACTGAATGCATCCTTGCTGAAAAAAGTTTTCGTTTCTTTCAGAAAAGTAAAACATTTTTGACTCCAGACTTTTAAATGATCATGTACAATACTGTAATTCAGATACTGTAATGCAGCTTCTCTCTCACAGTCTAGGTATAAGTTGAAGTGTTTGATCATCTCTGTACATCCACTATTTGTGCACATTTCAGATTTGAAACGCAGACTTCAGGCCTTAGAACACGATAGCAACCAATACTGAAGTGTTTCCTCGCTCTAAATTCAAACAGACCGTGAACAGCATGATAGTCAAGACATAACAGCTGGGGGTCTCACTGCACCAGACTGGATCTCCCCACAGACGTCACCCACTCGGCAAGCTTACCACAGCGTACATGAGACACAGAAAGAGAGAGAGAGAGAGAGCCAGAATGGGGACAGAGTCCCACACAGAGTCTAAAGAGTGAGATCTAGTCAGAAAGATTATGGCTGTCAAACCATTGCTCAGGCAAAAAACACATATTAAGGTATTCCAATGACATTTAAACTGTTAGTTCACACTAAAATTTTAATTCTGTCATTAATTACTCGCCCTCATCATGTCGTTTCAAACCTGTAAGACCTTTTTCATCTTTACAACACAAGCGGAGATATATTTGATGAAATCTGAGAGCTCCCTGACCCCGCATAGACAGCAAGGGACACCAAAAAGGTTGTGAAGCTACAGAATACTATGTATGCACAGTATCATATGTAAACATCGTTGTTTGCCCTCAACATACATGCATTTTCTCCGGAAAACAAACACCGCTGATAACAGGATTCACGTAGCGTCGCAAAATTAAATTGGAGCCACTGACATCTCACATGGACGGTTTTAGCGATATCCTTTCTACGTTTACGGCTCTGAGAACATTTCAGTCGTCTTGTTGTCTACGCAGGGTCAGAAAGCTCCGATTTCATCAAAAATGTCTTCATTTGTTTTTCCGAAGATGAACAAAGTTCTTACAGCTTTGGAGCCTCGTGAGGGCGAGTAACTAATGACGATATTCTTTTTTGGGTGAACTAACCTTTATTTTATTTTTTTTTAAATCTGAAAAAAATGAATGTCTTTTTAAAAAGCTAAAATGTTTTAGCTACAGCGTCCGGCACTAAAGTGTGCGTGTGGGGGGCAGTGAGTAAGTGAATGGGAAGTGACTCAGTAAGCGTGGAAGTGCGAGCGCAGAGCTCGGCCACAGCTCCCGCCGGCACACGTACCTCACCTCGTTGACCTCTGCTACCCCTGCTGACATCAACACAGCATTGTAGGCAGGGGTGTGCGACATTACGATTTTTGACTGTGGATGAATTAAAACCGTCACAATCTGCTTTTGAAAAAAAAAACATGGATTCTAGCAGTGGCACCTCAGTCTCGATATGCTGTACAACACGACATGCACTGAAATCAAACGTGGTACGCTGGACACTGCACTTATTAGGGATCGCGCAAGTACATTACTTGCAGATGTTTTAAAGCGTTTGACCTGAAAGAGTTGAGCGTTGTACTGACATGCACTTCGTCCCTAAGGGTTCACATAAAAACAGCCAGTTATGTCTAAACAGAGAAAAACGGGTGCTTGCAGGTCTGCGGTTTTCATTAAGAGGATAGTTCATATAGTAGCATCCCATTCAAGAGGTGATGTTTTTGTGATATAGCCCTCCCCTGCAGTACTGCACACATTTCTCTGAACAGTAACAGTCATTCAACCACAACCAACTATTGCCAAACGATCATATTCAGGACACACTAATTACCCTAACAGCAGTTTTGCAGGTGATACAGCATTAGTTATGAAAATAGGACAACATTTAACATTTAAATAACTTGTTTGAAATGCAAACGCATAACATAAGAATGTCAGTTTGTGCTATATTTTCAGCTGGCAGTCTTCCCCGAAGAAAGAAACAGGCCGTGAGAGGCAGGACTCGTGTAAAACCTCTGATCATACTTCTAACGAGACCCATATTCAGGAAAAAGAGAAACACAGCTTCAAACTGGAACAAACAGCGACATCACTTTCTCTTCACGGTGTCACTCACCCAAAATATCATTAAAAACCACTAATATTCCCCCTCTGCCATTTATAATTTATAACTAAATATCTGGTTAATAAAACAATTCGCAACAACAAGATTTGCATTACTCCAGCCTTCACGATCAAAGGGATAACTCCACTTTATTTCATTATTCAATTTACAAACCGTAACGGATCCTGAGAAATAAAACGAACGCCTAAAGGAGGTTTTAAATCCTTTCGTTTCATATATTATTTGCAATACGCCACAGAAACAGCATCCACATTACCTCAGACCAAACTAATACAGAACAAAGGATAACCAAGCAGCATTTCTCTCTATAAATGCCACTCAAAGACAGGAAGCACCACAGCTTGACACATGAGCAATTATTTTAAATGCAAGATACTTTACATGCAGTTCCTCGTCTGAATCCTCCATTTAGCCCGGGTCGTGCTCTCTAGTCTTCACTGAATAACACCACGCAATGACCTCGAGTAACGCAACTGCTCATTAACGCTTCCACAGCTTATTCTTGTAAATACTCAAGTGTATTTCAACTGACCAGGACAAAGATCAAATTCTCTTACAGGCAAAAATAGGTCTTTCCAAAGACAATTAAGGGATGAATGCTAAGCTACTTAAAGCTTAAAAGGTAAGCCAAGGAAACTTTTACTCCACTCTCAAAAAACTTGTGGATGCCATAATAAACTGTAATTTCATATACGCATTTAATTTGTGTCAGAAAGTTGTGTTGAATAAATTCAAATGTTTAATTAAGTTGAGACAGGTTTGTCAACAGAACTCTGAAGAGCCTCTAAGTAGATGCGGAGGACCACTAAGAACACAAAAACACTTTTGGGCCTTCAAACACATAATATTCATAAAAGCTTCAAAAAGTTAAGTGCCATCAGCAGGTTTTTGCTTTTGCTTGAGACGGCAGGGAAAAAACATGAAAAAAAAAAATGAACCCAGGCAAAGCCTTAAGAACCTCTTCAAATCCACGATCTCAGGACAAGCTCGGTGATCTCTGATGGTCATCCATATTGATTTCATTGTGCAGGTCCACAACTGTTGTAGGAAGCTGTCCGTTGAGTGAACACATTAGCTAAAAGTAGAATAAAAGCTGCATAACCGACAAAACAGGTTGATTTTCTCAGTTATGAATCTGAGGGATGATAACTGGAATTTAAAATTAAAGTTTTAAAGTTTTAAGTGATTTAATGTATAAACATACTCTAACTGAAAACTCCCTCCCCGGACCACCCAAGCTCACACTTTGTATAGTTTTGCAAGAAAACACTCTTGTAGTAATCGACTAATATGGACTTTTTTTTTTTTTGTTTTTATACAGCTGATGCCAGTGCTGATATTTTAGAGAGCAGAGTGTCTGACGGCCGATTTAAAGCCGATATGATCACACCATTTCATTTAAAAGACAACAAATATCATAAAATGTATATTTGTGTTTAATATTTACTCAATTATAAAGAAATAATAAAAAAAAAGTATCAATACAAAAACGGCTCTATTTTGAAATTCTGTCATAGTACATTTAACAAAAAAAAAATTGTTAAAACTTAAAATAAAAAGGAAAGAAATTCACTTTTTCCCTAAATAAATATCTGCTTATACTAAATGTGCATTCTCAGCACTGTCAAAATAAAAGTCCTGCATCAGACACTTGTCAGATGATGCTGATAATTAACAGTGTCAATATATGGGACATTCTACAGAGTTGGAAAAAAATGTGTCTTTTTCCAAAATATTTGTTTGTTATGCACACTGTATAATATTCATGATAAAGAGGTAAAAACATAGTTAAACATAATTAAACTTAACTATGTGTAAGTGTAATTTATAAGATTGGTTGTATTTTTAAATCTAAATTGTCTTTTTACAAAGACAAAAGGTTGATCATACTGATTTGAAAGTTAAGGACTCATTATGTTTGAATATACATTGAACCAAAACTATCATAACGTCTTAGCTGATAATTATGTGTTTTTTATTTTTGACAAAATGTCCCATGACAGTAACGTTTGGGTAGCAACTACACCACATTACAGATGTTAACTCTTATACTAAAACACAAACATACAAAAAAAAAAAAAAAACTGCAGAACTGTACTAAAATTTGGTTTTTCAAAACTGTAAAATTTTTCAACCAATAAAAACTAAATCATACACTGCTTTTGTAATGACATGAAAAAATGTTCTGTAAAGTTTCATCATTTATAAAGAATATTTTTACCTTAAAATAACCCAAAAACATGCTTTTAAAAACAACAATGGGGGGGGGCAATACAAAAACTTAATATAAGTTGAAATGTAGGAGCTAGGGTTCAGCACAGGTACCTCCCAACTGAAAGTACACAAGAAATAATGATTTTAAGTATATTAGTATGCTTACTAAGATTTTAAATATTGTTGTGAGTTATAATCGATGATAGCAGGATCTTAATAAACATTGAAAATGTTGAATACTTATATACTTTTTACATATTTTTTGGCTGTAGGACAGCGGTTTCCACCAGTTCTGTAGAACGGCCCATAAGTCTGCCCATAGAGCACAAACACAACTGTTCCTGTGAAAAAAGCTGATTTGATCAAAACACCTAAATGTTTTATGATGGGAGAACACTGGACACATAGAACAAAATGTTTACTTGCTAGACACCTTTAAAAACATTATAAGTGGGCTTGAGGAGGAGAAATTATAACATGCAGGTATAAATTATCGCCTCTTTAAGCAATCAGAATACAACACCTGAAAAGAAGAAGGGCTAATTGACTGGATCTTTGGTTGAAATCAGGGGCACTTGAAAACATATTTTAAGTTTAGTCACTTCCACCAGTCACATAAAACCGACAGTGTGCGCTGCTCTCTACAAACCATGCTTATTATGTTCTTCAAAGAGAGGCTCTTGAAAAGGGCAAACCACTCAGTTAAAAGCAAACCAATAAAAGAGGGAGAGTAAAATACATACTAAAAACACTTACACTGAACACCGTATGACATTCACGTTAAAGCAATATGCATGTGCAAGAAAAAGCGCTGGATTTTAAAATGTCAAGATGAATCCAGAAAGGAATTAAAAATTAGAAGAAAAAAAAAAATCATGAACTGGAGATGGCCACTAGTTGCATATGAGAGCATGGGAAAGCCTTAAGGAAGCGATTGGGCTTTGCCTTCAGGTGGAGGGCTCGTCACGGCTGAGCATTTACAGCATCACAGATGTCGTGCTTTCGCCACACTCCAATATAAAGCACTCCACGGATTACATAACCACGATTTTAGCACATTTCAAGTGCATGCCTGCAAGTATTCAGACACGGCGAGTGCTCAGCACTCAGCAAACATCCTCTTTATATGCAAACCTGGGATAATAACGGTTGAATTCTAGAGGACTCTTTGACGCAGGTGTGCGCTTAAACGCACTTAGCCAGTTAAATAAATACTGGTGACGGATAAAAATCGGTACGCTATGATCTCATTATGCTAATTTCTTTCAGCACTTCCAGATGGCTGGGTCTTAAAACACTTCAGCGTTCTGTTATGGCGATGAGTGATCATAATTGGCATTGGATGATAAACAACTTTACCTTTTAAAACACGTTTTACAAATTTCGCCCATTGAAGGGCACTCCGATCGCACCCTGGAACGAATCTAATGATTACAGTTCTAGAGTGACTCGCATTTGTGCCAGATTGAAACGAGAGCCCTCATCCTTAAACAAGCAGCAAGAAAGAAACCGTCCTAAATATACAGCAGCACGCATAAAAACATCAACCGATGCCAGTATAAACCGATAACTGCGTCCCATCTCGAACCGGCGTTAGCTTCGTTTTCGAGAGATAATGATGGGAAAGATCAAGACTTTGTAACGCATCTTTAAATGATTCACTTTTTAATACTCCAAAGTGTCAGGCAGCTACTGATTTCATGCTCTCAGACACGCAGCCAAAAATAACAGTTCTTTCGCCTCTACTCGGCCACTCAAGCACGGTTTTGATTCATTCCCTCTCCAAAACACGCTACACTGTAAACTCAATTGAGGAAATCGATTGCCTTCATTTATTTAAGTTTACAAACCAATAGTTATGAGTGCTGTGAATTTGACACATAGCTATTAAGTGCAAAGAACGGGGTAATTTTTCAGTAAAACGAACATTTAATTAAATACATTTGACTGTGCATTTAAATACATTTAAATATGCATGTTAAAGGTGTGATGGATGACCAGTGGCTGAGTGCTCCTTTGTTCATAGCAAGCATCAGTCTCTTTCAATTCCTGCAAGAGTCCTCAAAACTTAAGGGAGTCAGTCAGTTATAAAATGCGGTTGTGTAACTCTTTCCTGCAGCTCTACTTACGCCTCCTAAATATTCAGCAATTAAGCTCAAATAGCACTTTCTAACTTAATAACAGCCTAATCGGTGCTCACTGCACAGTGTGATCGCTGAATTATTTCTTAAAGTAATCAAATATGGCATTAGTAATTACGTGGTGGTTTCCTACCATTACGTAAAATGTTTAGAACAAGACAGATAGACGGACTTTGTAAAACACTCGTTTAAATAACGTAGCCACTGATTGTCAAAGTTGCCCATCTTAATCTTACGGTCTGTCAGCATAGTGACGCGCGAAACGTACTCTGGACAAACAGCACGGAGGACATCGCAAACACGTCTTACCTTTGTGCTGACGATACATAAACAGTCCATTCTTCAGAGCGCGACCTCTCAGCATCTCACTCCAGCTGCTCCAAAGCCGCCGCTAAAAGCAGCATCGCGCGCACGACGGGAACTTACTCTCGGCAGAGCAGACGCACGCGTCCGTACGCTCGCGAGTCAAGTCCGCATCACCTCAAGGTTTGCTTTCCGCGGCGGTGTGTCGGGGACGCCTGCACTCATATCGCCGCGCGTTCAGAGCTGATAGGAGCACCGCGGGGAGACCGAACAGCGTAACGTGCCGCCTTCACCTCTGGACCGCGCGCTTCAACGGCGCGTCACCGAGCGCGTAAACCGCCTCTGCCCCGCTCTTTCAACATCAACTAGTGGACTCTGCGCTACGTGTTCGCGATGTTCCCAACTGCGCACACGGGGTCCTTTCAAATTCAACCCACAAATCGTTTACGAACCAGATATTTCAAGATCATGTGACTTTGCACGATGGGACGGGATAGCTTCACTAATGTCGTTAAACAGCATCTGAAATGTTGTTTCTGTCATTATAAGCTGCGCCAGTTCTAATAGTTTTCAAACAGCAGACATACACCTAAATGAACGCATTTATTGCGTTTCTTCTGCTCGCAAGTCATTTATCATATACAAAACTAATTATTATATTTATCGGGGTCTCCTACTTTTCTTATATGTGATGTATAGCGTAGGAGGTGTCGGTTTTGTTCTCACTGACTCCTTGCTTTACTCGAATATGAAATTTTCAATTATGCAATTTTCCAGTTTTGCGCATGTGTTCCAGTCCCTGGAATCAAAACAGAATGACTGCGATATCTGCAAAACAAGTAAGCAGGGTTGGTTTTGAAGATGCTAATTAAGATATAACGTAACTGTAAGTGTGATTTTTTTTTCCCCCCCCAAAGAATATTACCAGATATGAATCTTTAGAAAAAGCAAAATAGCTTACCATGTACAAATGAAAAGAGAAAGAGAGAGTCAGAGTGTAATATTGGTACTGTAATATTATATAACCCTATATATATATATATATATATATATATATATATATATATATTATAAAATAATAAGAAAGTTTATGTAGGAGAGTATGCCAATGCATTAAACTCAGGGCATGCAAGAGAGAAGAATTGAGCAGAACATACGTTCTAAATCACAGCGGAGAAAGATTAGTTAAGAAATAATAAAACACCACAAAGCTACATCATCTGCCAGCAGAGACGTGAAACTCATCTACGTTCAAACACTCATCCGATTCACCCGAGACCTCACAGAAATAAGAGTTTTATGCATTGTTAAAAAAAAAAAAAAAAAAAAAAAAAAAACACACTCTCTATCCACAGCGTGGCAGATTACTTCCAATCCCAGCAGAAGAAAAATCTTCCCACTCTCTAGAATGAGAACCATTTAAATGAAAAACGCCTGACCAAGCCTTATCAGATTAAAATAAGAAAATAACATTATTAAATAACAGGATCGCTCTTAATGTTCTGCGTTTAGTGCCGCAGACCTCCCATGTACTATTTTAGGGTAACACATTTAAATCGGTCAGAAGTGTAACACTTCACAGGCTCAGCTTCAGGAAGTTCAATTACATCCTCAATTATCCTTTTTTAGGCACAAGTACTAGATGTTCTGAAGTAGGTTCAACAAGAGCCGAATCATTACCGTGACCTTTGAAACTGACATTAAACGACACGACAAAAGAACGTCTCTGAATGATCTTATGCAGAACTTTTGTACAAATATACACTCTTAAAAATAAAAGACGCTTGAAGGTTCTTCACAGTGATGCTATAAAAGAGAAACACAAATCAAAAAAACTTTAAAAGAACAATCTCTTTTTACATTTTTCTAATCTGAAGCCACAAAGGTTCCTCAGATGGTAAAGATTCTTAATGGAACCATTCAGATCAAAAGGTTTTTTGGAAGCATCTTCATTTTTATAAGTGTAGACAACAACTACAATTCAAGTTCTTTAGTTAAGCATTATAACATTGACATATAACTCTGACCTGCCAAAGAAAATAGTTCCTACATAACTGAAGTAGTAACTACCGCAAGACTTTAATCCACGCAGTAGCTCGGTTTCGTTTCTGAATTAATCTGTTTTTGTATGAATCACTGCATAAATAAAGCCTTCCGTGAAATAAAGAACGCACCAATAATTGTGTCATAACCACCAGCAACTATTCTGAAGTCAATAATGACATTCAAGATTCGGTAAAGATGCAGTTCTGAGGGGCAGCACACACACACACACATCAGTATTCTGCTTACCTCTTTGCTTTGGGCATCGACGCTGGGCACGGTTTCTGCTGGTCCAGTGCTACTGGGAGGACCAGTGAGATTCCACTCATTCACGGGAGGAAAAGGTTCTCTGGTTTTAAGGCTTGACGGCTCTGTGGGCTTACTCTCATTATCCTGGAGGCTCACTTCGTAATATTCCTGAATATCTGAAAGAAATACGAGGTTGCATAATAATATATATATATATATATATATATATATATATATATATATATATATATATATATATATATATATATATATATATATATATATATATATATATATATATATATATATATATATATATGTCACAGAATCAAAGATACATTTATGAAGTTAATTATTATATCATTTATGAACATGATCGAGTGTAAACACATTATTGAGGTTTAAATATTACAACCTGTATATGGCTCAGAGCCCTAACATTGCTTTTAAAAATCGGTATTTGTTGTTTTAGCATGACACTTTGCTGAAATGATGATGATAAAATAAGCACTAGTGCACCCAATGTACATCTAGGTTCAGATATTAGATCAAATGAGACATTTAAATTCAGACAGTTTCAGACTCTATAAGCTACTATAAAGAGTCACGTGTTGTGTGTGTGTGTGGGGGGTGTCTTTTGGTGCGTCTTTTTTATTTTTATCTACTAATTTATTCAAAAATACATTAAAGCCTTTTTACACTAGGTGTGAAGGATCATCTCATTTGATTACTAATCAAAGAACGGTTTTACTGACAAGACGCGTATGCAATATATCATCCAGCCCTAAACCATACAAATGATGACTTGCAAGTTTTCTCTAATGAGCATGTTTTTTGTTTCTGAATTATAGATGTATATTTTTTTTTTAATGGGACAAAAAGTCACAAAAGTCTAGCCGCTTAATCTGTAAAAGTTCAGTGATGGTAACCAGATGATTGCTGGTTGGTGCAGCTGACCATTCATTCAAGAAGGGGCCATCTATCGACCAATGGCTACGCTTCCTTCGATATGGCAGTGCAACATTTATTTGAAAAAGCTTTACATTTTTAAGTAGGTTGTAATGCATGCCATGTTTATCCACACACAGCAGCCAACACATACATATACATATATAAAACATACTGAGGACTTCTGTGTGCAGTAGACTGAGATTCAGATAATCACGTTTAAAAACAATCGCGTTCTCTTGGCTTTTCAGGAATACCGGAGTTTCCATAAATGTTTTGAGTCTGAAACACTGGACAAATAGTAACACCATGAAACATGGATACTCTTTATGGTTATAAACAGCACTTCCCAGGATTCATGCAGAGTCCAGGCCAAACTAAACGAGGGGAGTTCAAATCATGGAAACATAATAGCAGGGATGAACCGTGTTGTAACCGTCTGAGCGCAGCATTACTGGAAACTGAACAAAGCAGTGATGCATTTCAAACGCCTCTTAATTAAATATTGAAAGACTCTACAGTAAGTGTGCTCCACTGTGTTTTGATTTGTCCAATGGGAGACATAAATATGTTCTACATTACAATAAAATGTAAAATACTGCACAATGTATGAAAATGATATTTTTTTAATTCTGTATTTTGATTTGCATTGTGTTTTAGAGTTAACTGAAATGTCTGTCAAATTAATGGATAATGTTTTTGTAGAAAATTACTTGTTTAAGAGTGTACTGTAAAATGGTACATCGCCATAAATATCTCACCATAACAACTTTTGTAAATATCCTCTAACGGGCAAACAGAAGCCAGAATAAAACAAACATTCAGAAGTATTCCAAGTTGTCTTTATAGCTATTTCTGGACATGTTCTGTTAGACTTTTTCAATAGGGAAATGCTTATCAGCAACAATTTCCTCTTCCATTTAATCTTGCATAAACTCCCAAAAGAGCCAACTTAAACGGCACACTCGATGGATGTTCTTAAATTGACAAAAATTGGCTTGCAATTACTGCACACAAAATGTTTCGACTACACTCACAGCAAACAACACTGTCTGAAAAATGCCAACCCATTACAATGCATTACTGGAAACTGAACAAAGCAATGATGCATTTCACTGGGATTACTAAATAAGGTCTTAATTCTATCATTCTATAGTGACTATGCCTACACAAATAGATGGAACAGATAAAAAAAAAATTATATAGGTTTAATATTTTACAAAGAGTTGAAATATTGAAACAACCTTAAGTTTCCATTCATAAAGGTCTTTATAATGCTTTCTAGGAGAATGGGAACCTTACAAGTTTCTCCAAGTGTCTCTTAGGAGCAAAACAACATATTTAAATATGTGCTACACGCAAACACCCGTATTTGAAGTTAAATAAGAAAGAAACAACGTCGCTGCAACACATCATTGAAAATGTCAAACATGTCAAATAATGGCGAAGTCAAACCGGTTCCACCATCTTAGCACAACAAGACAAGCCTTAAGAAACTTGAGGGGAATACTGCTCGTTCTAGCAGCAACGTACCTATAAGAGCCTGGAAGAGCTGACTCTGAAAAATACTGATGACTCTCTCGATCGAATGCCTGAGATGAGGGTCTCCGGTCTGACTGAGTTTAGTTCGGTACTCGTCCAGAAGCAGCAGGGCTCTCTGAGCATCTAAAAACACGGTAGAAAAACTCCGCTGAGACACACTGGCATAGCACAACAAAGGAAGACGCTCAAAACACATTTAGACTTTTTCTTCTCGTCACGTGCAGGTTAAACGGCTACCAAAATATTGGTCACACGGCATTTCAGTTAAGGCTATACACGCTCGAAACCTTACCTTTCTTTCTCACCGGCATGATCAAGACTCAAAAGATTCAAAGTCTCACAACTGCTGAAGGGCGACCGCTGAAAAGCATTGGAATGAATGACCGATCGCTTTCACTTTCAGTCGCTTCGCTTTGATTTCGTAGATGAGCGGCGATCGCCGACCGGGTCAGGCTGACATGTGAAAGCTCAATATCGATAGTCCTCCGATGCGATAAAAAGCGTAAGCGACCGCTTCGCTCATAACCCGGTCAGATGCGGCACGACACTTTTCATGCAACTCCCAACTTTGCTGAACTTTTCTCAGACGGGTGCACGGAGTATCAGCGAATCGAAAAGTGCATTACAAACATTCGGGGGGGGGAAACTGCTTCCGATCTGCTGCAATGGAAGTAATAGAAAAGGGCAGAAATGCTAATAATCCCTGCCGAAGCGCGCGTGAAGTTCCCGTTCACACATGTCTCCCGTTCCCTCCGGACCGGAGTCTTAGATCCGCACGCGTCCGTACTCGAAACTTCTTCGGCGCAACACTTCCTCTTTCTTCTAGTGTTCCCGAAATTCCCAAACTTTCCAGCAAAATGGCGACCTTGATATGCAAACAGATCACATGATCCACTGATCTACTGCCTTCCCTCTGCGCTCAAAGGAACCGGCGCTCAGGTTTCTCCACTCAGCTGCTGCGGGAAAGAGCTCTTTATTAAGTTTATCCTCACTTTAAGTAATGAAATCTGGGTAAATTATATAAGACCCGCAGAACCCCAGTCTTGTTCAAAGTATGTGAGCTTAGCAGCAGAATATAGCCCTATATATTTTGTTTGAAACTTTTTTAAACCAACAGCGTTTTTGGAGACTATGTCTTTATTCATTCATCTCTCTGTAGATGTACTAGTTTTTGTAGACTTTGCCTTCATTCGTTCGTCTATCTCGTGACATCTGATCAAGACTCATAATCCATCGGCCTGTTTCTGCTGATGAAATGGCTGCGATTGAGGTTTATAGTCTCTTGAATGGCCAGCTGGAATTATCAAAATCCCGCTTTACTTACTGATTGCCTTCAGCGCTGGCACCCAGAAGTATAAAAAATGAAATAATTCTTAGTCATTTTGTTACACCTCACTTCCTTCCGTTTCTATGATTCGAGTGGCGTTTCAAGATTGATGGGACGAGCTCAGCAATTTTAAAGCCGTTTGATATCATTCGTCAGACTAATATAGCCTATCTGGATAATACGTTCACGGAGGCATTTGCTCCAGTGGGAAAAGCTGCAGGCATCACGTGCATTCATTCATTCATTCATTCACGACTATTCGCTGTAGTTTTGTAAGTTTGTTTCAGACGAGTGCATTGTGGCATCCTATCAAAGGAACACTGTCACCAGCGAAGACAAAGCGCGGCTAAGATCGGCTTTTGTTGGTTGTTTTGATGTCTGAAATGGCTTTTTGTCATTTGAATCCCGTGAAGGGTGGATGCGGAGTCACAGGGTGCTGTCACACTGCCACAGCTTGGGTGGGGTGAAGGCTGCCACGCATTAAAAAAAAAAAAAAAAAAAAACAGTGGTGTCTTTTTTAAACACCCATTAGAGTCAGAGGTTATTTTCCAGAGCATTCCGGACACAAAGAAGCTATGCTGAGACCGACTGTCCGAGCTCATGTACAATGATCCATTGATGAAAAACGTGTACAAATTGAAAGCCGACTGAAGGCCACGTCTGAGGAGTGTTTCCACAGTTGTGACAGATACTTCTGCCGCCCACACAGTTTGACAAGGCTGGTCTTGACTTGTTGTAGTGTCTGGTTATGCCTAGTGAATGCATACTTAAATATATTTTACTGTGCCGTATAACCCGATTCCCACGTAGCGCTTCTGGTATGCTACCGATTTAAGTTCATAATAGTTCACCTTTAATATGCATGCAGAATCTCCTTTCGACTTTCTCAATGGTTTGTGGAAAGTTGCTTCTTGATTTTCTGTCGCTTTAAATAAATAAAGCTTTCATCCTTCGCTGACTATGTATAATTACAGCTGCACACACCCTACGCTTTCTTTGGAGGCATGTAAGAGAAGAGCCTTGACATGGCATGCATGGCCGTAACCGGACCTGAGCCCCTTCTAGCACTTTATATTGAAGCGGTGGGTTTTATATAGCATGTCACACGGATTGTCTAATAATAAAAATCATTTTAAAACGCTATTGGGATATCGAGGGTGTGTCGTAATTATAGATGCAGAAAATATATTTCAGGTTAAAGAGCGCCCGCTGTCTGTTCACCGATCTCCAGATGCATATTGCAAACAAAAATGACTGGAGATGGCTAATATGGAAAGATTTAATCTGGTGATAAACTACTTAGAAAGATAACTCATTTCTGGATTGGGTATTCTGAGCTTTGTGTTACTTACAAGTAAAGAATATATAACAGATCAGGTTGTATTTGTTTTGGGGTATGCGTGTGAAATCATCTGGATTTGTTATATTTAGACAAAAATGCTGAATCCAAATGACGAAAGTTTCTCTACTTTTATTAGACTGTGGATTTGTGTACAGCTGGACCCACAATGCCGAACACCAGTCTGATATTTTATGGCGTGACATAAGATGAATCCGTTCCTGTGATTGGTTGCTTTTCATGCCGGTCAGACAAACTATTTCTGAAAGGGGTTCTAGACCAGAATATGATGCTTTTGTCAAAAGTCTGGCCTCATGAGATTACTGTAGAAGCTGTTAACGTAAGCATGCTTTTAAGCATTAATTTTGTATGTAAATACATCAACAAGGGGAGTGTGAGACATAACAGTGCTATAAAGCACTAGATCTCGGATTGTCCGATTCAATTCATACACCCTCATATCAGCTATAATGTTTCTTCCAGTATGTTCTACTTGTGTTTACTGACAGAAACTAAGGCCTGGTTTCATAGACAAGGATCAGTCTAAGCCAGGATTAGGCCATAGCTCAATTAGGACATTTAAGTAATTTTTTATAAGCCTGCCTTATAAAAAGGCGTTACTGGTGTGCGTTACGCGCGTTTAAGAGAAACTCAGTGCAAGTTTGCTTCGGTTGAGACAGCTCAGATTTACATTTGAGTCTAAGCCATGTCTGTGAAACCAGAGGTAAATGTATTTCCTGATCGCAATTATTTTTGTGATTCCAGGTGTTTCAAGAACTGTGTGTTCTTTAAAAAAAACAATAGCTATTGAGGTGGAAAATGAAAAGCCTAATAGAAATGAAATATTTTCTGTTTATGCCATGATTGTGTGTGTCTGTGTGTGCGAGTGTGTGTGTGTGTGCGAGTGTGCTGGTGTCTGTGGTTTATGGGGACACACATTTGTTTAATGACATGGGCATGACAGAGATATTACAATTAGAAGGTCCCTATTCAAAAGGCTTAAAACATACTAAATAGAGTTTTTTCTTTCTTTTGAAAATCTAAAACTGCATAAAGTTTCCTGTAAGGGGTAGGTTTAGGTGTAGGGTTTGTGTAGATAATAGCACATACGGTTTTTACAGTACAAAAGCCATTACGCCTATGGAGAGCCCTCATAAACCACAAATGCCAACGTGTGTGTGCTATTTAAAGCATATTAATTAAGCTGCATTATTTGAATATAATTTCAATCATTTTAAGCTGTCTTGTGGTCCCCTCAGTTTGCTTTTTGCGCCCTGAACCCCTGATTGAGAAGCGCTCTTATAAAGTAAACAGCAATTATCGTTTGTGACTGTATCATTGAATTGTAGGCAGGCTAAAATGATTCTAGGCATCCTGGAAGCAATTAATCACACAACACTAATGATCCCTGTCAAAGAATGCCAAGAGATTATTGTCATCTCATTTCTCACCTCACCTTGCACTGGCAAATTGTTAACAGCTACAATAGTGTCTAATATGCGCAGTCAAAGCCAGTAATGCCCTATAATCAGTTTCCATTAGAGGCACTTTCAGACTTTCTGCTCTTTGAAAATATCTGATGTGATTTCAACAAACCATGATTATTACAAGGTACATTTTATATGGGGTTCACATAATAATAATAAATGTATGATTTGCTTCATCGGATCAATAGTTCACTTTATATTCATTTATGGACTTTCATCTTCATGGTGTCTGTTAATGCCACGTTTAGACATTTATAAAGAACATGAATAAAAATGATCATGTCAAACATGATTACTCGTAACAGCACCTTTTCCTTTTCCTGATATCTTTTTTGCTTACTTCTTTTCATACGGGACGAAATTTAGACAGAATTGCAGGAAGGATGACCGTTTCGAGTTAAGTTATAAGAGCTGTAGGCGTTTGCATCGCCGGTTGTGGCGCGTATGCAGCGATAAAGCCTTCAAACCTGGCCAGGAATAATAATAATGATAATAGTAATCAAGTAATATGTATAAAAATGGTGTTTCATTTTCTTAAGCAGCGGTATTGCATCGCTCAGAGCAGGTCTCATTAGCGAGAGAGCAGAGATCCAGCGGTTAAGCTGCAGATCAGCAGCACTGACAAACTGTCTCATGAAAGCACATAAAATGTCTGCACCTGTTACGGGTTTTCATTAATAGAAATGAATGACACTGAACGAAGGTCGTTTGGTTTTCATAACAACTTTGTGAATAGGTTTGAAACTGAAGTATAGAGCGGCCTAACATGAGACAGGCGCTCGGCTGGATCATGAAAAGTAAGACATATAACAATTCATATTGGATATAGGACCATGTATTAAAATGTTGCATTCCATTTCTATAAATACTCTATATTGTAACAGCGTACAATACAGTACAATACAGATTCAGTCTCCATTCATCCAGCCGTTTTCCTAACCGCTTGCTTGGCTGGAGCCCGGAAGAAAACAGTGTGTGTATACTGACACCTTGAGGAGATATGGAGGAAGTGTCAAACATGGGAGAAAAAGCGCTTCCTTGTTTGGCGTTTATGGTACGACGAAGGTAGGATTTGTCCTAAAAGCTTAAACAGTTTGTGGATAAGCTGGTCAGAAGTCAATCGTTATGAAATTTAATACTTAAACATTAGTTTTCCAAAGCTGTATGAATTTTGTTAAAAATTCTTTTAAAAAAATAATCAATCCTAAATGTTTGGAACAAATTGAGTAAGTAAATAATGACAGAATGTTTATTTTTTTGGTGACCTATCCCAAACTACTAAAAGAAAAAAAAATTTGAGAAATAGGGTGAATTTTAAATATACACACGGGTTCATCTAAAAAAAATAATATTGTGATAAAGTTCTTAACTAATTTCAAAAGGTTAAACTTTAATGCATTCAAAACATTATTTAATTTTTTTTTGTTGTTTTAATTTTGATAATTATGACTTCCAGCTTGTGAAAGTCAAAAATCCAATATCTCAAAAATCTTTTCTAAAATATTTCCCGTTGGCTCTGTGAGACATTACTGAGCCTTCAGATGATCTGTATTGTTGAACTGTTTCTCGTCTTTCTTTTAAAATAACCCATAGGTTCCACGAGGGGCTCAGGTCACACATGCTGACTGGCCATGATAACATGATCAGGAAACACCATCAGAAACTTTACACTAGACTTCAAGCAGCTTGGATTCTGTGCCTCTCCAGTCTTCCTCCAGACTCCAGACCTTGATTTCCAAATGAAATGCAAAATTTACTTTTATCTGAAAAGAGGACTTTGGAGCGCTGAGTTCTGTTTTCTTTAGCCCAAGTAAGATGTTTCTGATGTCTCTTCTTGGTAGCCCTCTGAGAGGGTGACTCGCTTCGTTCCTTTCCTTGTGAAGCTCTCCCAAGCTTTCTCAGACTCATGGTCATCCCTGTTGCTTGAACACCTTTTCCTACCCAATTTCTTCCTTTCGGTCAACTTTGCGTTTACTGTGTTTTGAAACAGCACTGTGTGAACAGCCACCCCACTGAGTAATGACCTTCTGTGATGTATCCTCCTTGTGGGGGGTGTTGATGATTGTCTTCTAGACCATTGCCAAGTCAGCAGTCTTCCCCGTTATTGAGGTTTCAAAGAACAAGAGAGACCTGCCATTTATACTATATTGATCATTTAATGAATCTCAAATGTAAATATTCTAATGATTTTAAATATTGGATTATTGACTTGCATGAGCTATAAGCTTAAATCATAAAAAATGTGTACTAAATTAAAGCCAACTGAATACTGTCTGAGAAATATTTCCACAGTATTCAGTCGGTTTTCAATTTGTACACATTTTTCATGATTAAAGTGGGCTTTAAAAAATATATATATATATATGTATATATATATATATATATATATATATATATATATATATATATATATATATATATATATATATGTATATATATATATATATATATATATATATATATATATATATATATATATATATATATATATATATATATATATATATATATATATATATATATATATATATATATATATATATATATATATATATATATATATATATATATATATATATATATATATATATATATATATATACATATCATATATACTGCATATATATTATCTGTATATATATATATATATATATATATATATATATATATGCATATATATATACACTGTCATATATATATATATACACATCATGATCATGAACATCATGATTTCTGAGTTTTCTGGTTTTTGCAAATAAACTCTTCATATAGATATACTTTATATATATATATATATATATATATATATATATATATATATATAAATACTATGGAAGTCAACAGGCGTCAAAAAACAGTTTGGTTACCAGAATTGAAACAACTTTATTAAAATTATTAGAAAGAAGAAAAAACACCAAGAAAAAACATCATTTTAATAATAAACCAAAATTCGTATAAAAAAACACTGAAAGAAAATATGTTCTACTATTTCAATATCTTTCTCACAAATTCCACATGGATTGTTTTCCCACTCAAATCTCTCATGTAAGAAGCTATTGGATAAGGATTGAAGTTGCATATGAATAAATGTTGACAGTTTATTTCATTTTACTTTACATAATTTTTTGCACTCCTAATACATTTTGCTTACAATATATTATACAGCCATTACACACATGTGGGACTGTACCCCTTATGTGCTAATAAATACACCTTTTCAGATTACACTGATTTTTTTGTTGTGTAGCAACAATTATTGTCCACTAGATGGAGATAATAGCCTTTGATTGTAAGAAGCGCAAACACTAAGCATCTAAATTGTTTCTTAAAGCAAAATTATTGTATATATTTTAAATTATTAATATCATTAAGTACAGGTATACTGTTAAATATTATTACTAATATTAAAAAGCATTTTTCCCTTTGTGAAAAGTGACATTATCACGCAATGTTCAGTGTGTCTTATAATGTGTAGAAAATGTCAGCATGTTCAGCCAGTCTTATTCCTGAGAAATACCAGGTAAGAACAAGAGTAAAAGTCATCTCATCTATTTTTAAAGTCCATATATTCAGCTATCATTTATTGTTTGCATAACAAGTTTTCTTTTTGCACTTTTATCAAAAATGCTGGCGTGCATAAATATGTAAATAATATATACCACATACTTAATACATGTGTTATACCCTCATACATGTGTGCTAAATTATTATAAATACATTTTAATCTGAATGAATGAATCTAGTCTTTAATTTTGGCTTAAATGTGATTTTTGAATAAAGTTCTCAGATAACAGCTAGTGCTATAAACTGCTGTATATAAACTCTCATTTGTGACTGCAAAAAATATGAAACAGGTTATTGAAAGCTCCACAAGGTGGCATGAGAGACTTTAGAGCAGTTCCCACCCACAGATCCTGTAAGACTTGCTCTCTGTATCCAGGAGCGGCCAGATCACTAACTGGACCGAGAAAGACCCCGAGCAGGCACACTCACTCTCACTGCTTTTCTTCCAATGGATCGCTAAAACAGAGACATCAACAGAGAGACGACTAACCCGTACAAATCTGAACCATGCCAATGTTATGAATTCCCGGGACGCTTAAGCTTGGCCTTGAGAAGATGCACTGCATGAACGGAGTCATAGGAAGGCAACAAAGATTGAGAGCAACACCTGAACGGAAGCAGTTCAGTTCGACGTGGATCCTGCTGGTCTAGAGACGTCTGGACTCTCAAATCCCCAAGAAACAGACGCACTCTGAATGTCTTGCTGAGAAGATACGTGAGTCATGTCAGAAAGTTGCAAACGTAATCGATTTGATAAACAAACTGTACATTTCATCAAAAGACGTTTTTTCCAATTCATTTTAGTCAAATACGAATGCTTAATAAATTCAATTTTATGCATTTACTACATTTTGTATGAGCATAATTCCATTTATTGTATATATTACTGATTATAATAAATATTGTCGTTTTTGTTTGGGGTTGAAATGTGAATTTGGAACAAACAGGAAGCCCCAAAAAAAAAATCCAGTCAGACTCAAACCAAGAATGACCAGCACAGTGAGTGACCCTCGCTTTCTGTCAAACACACACATGTCTATATGTCTATATGTCTATAGTCCACTGACAGCTATGCTTGCAGAATGAAAGGGCAGAAAGAACAGTGATAAAATCTTCCTAACAAGATCACAGACAATTCCGAGAGCGAAACATCTGACGATAAGTGGATTTAAAGCAGAGATGTGTTAGCTGCAGTGCTGTTGAGCGCTCTGACTGTAGTCGTGCTTTTATTATGCCATCACGCTAAAGAACCCGCAACTGTTTTTAAGCGGCGCTCTTTAAAACGCTATTAACGCTTTATTCGGTTGCTGTCTTTCACGGGCCCTTCCTATCTGCTTGTGGACACGTATTGCGTGTCATTTAGACTTTCTGAACCCATATTGATCTCTAAACCCGACTGAACAGTCAGCAATGACTTGCTTGCAAATCAAATGTGTGCTCATGCGCTATTTTTGGTTTAGACGTGGTCTGATACTCACAGTTTAGGTAACGCTGACATCTAATGCGCAGAACCGCTATTTATTAAGACTTCATCAAGCTGAGTTCAGTTAGCTTTAGATCATTCTTTGAGCGACACCCTCACGGCCTGACCTCATTAAACCCACAATAAACCTGGCCGCTTATAACGAAGCGTTTAGAAGCACGCAGTCAGACTTGCTTTTCGGCCCTTCGTAGTGAAGTATTTAGTCACCTCTAGCTAAACCAGACAGTTCAAGCATGATAATTACCTAAGCGTGCGGTAAGTTTAATGAACGAGATCAACAGTGTCTATTTGTTCTCTTCCGTTCTTTTCAAAGAAGCCGTTTTCAACAAGTGCTGTCGACAAGCATTTTCAGCAGTTGATTAGGCATGTGTCATCTTGCGTGCTGCTAAAATGTGGTCACGGCGTTTTATAAAGAGGGTCCACCTTCGTGCAGGTTATTGCTTGTCGTTCATAGACCACAGCAGAAAAAAAAACAATCAGGAACTGATCCAGGTTATATCTCCAGGATCTACCGTGGATGCTCCCTCACTCGGCCTTCTAGTTTCTTCACGTGTGCTTGTTGAAAGCGTGATGTCCGTCTGTTGTGTCCACCTACTGATACTTCCACTCCCTACTTCCCACAAGATTTTAGATTTGCCGCCCTCTCATTACAACCAGCTTGTTTGGAAGCAATTCAGCACACGCCCGTGTCTTAGGGAAACAGGCTAAAGGGGGTTTCCTTACGTATAAAATGCATACGGTCACGTGAACGCGCACGCAGATTAGCGCTCGAAAGGTCAGTAAGGCATTTTGCCACATTTCAGTTCTTCTTTAGAGTTCGTTTCTGGTGTTTAGGATCGTCAGTTTTACCACCAGTCATAGACCTGAGAGCGACTGCGCAGTATCCACTCGTCCCGAGCGCTCCTTTCTGAGAGTTTATAAAACCACCAAAACCGAAACGCTTTCACTATTTCGAGTTCTGGAACTCTTTTTTTGTTTCGTGCACGCTGTGAGATTTCTGTCAAGGTGCACAAATTCAGCTCATTGCATATTTTTGCAGTCTAAAAAATGCCTGTATTTTACCTGAAAATGAATCATCTTTTATCACGCAATCAGGTCGCTTTTTGAAATGGTCTGTTAAAATGACTGTGGCTAAAAATAGCTTTCGGTATTCAAACTTCAAAGTTCAGTATCACTGGAGCGTGTCATTTTATCTCTAAGAGGACTTTGTGATTTTGATGTTTTACAGAACTCTTATCATAAATGCACTATTGAACGCTAACACAGTTGATTTTTTTTGTTACAAAAGAAATTAGCGATAATGCAATGTACAGGAATTATCATTTTTATGCACACACATAATATATATATGTAAATGTGAGCAATGTGGCCTAAAAAATGTGAATATAAATGAAAGAATTCACACAGTCAATTTTATTTAACGCAATATAATTTATACCAGATCTTGGAGTCTTAAAGGCCTGAATAATTTACAATGATGTACATTTGCTTTCGACAGGCTGATGAAAAACATGAACTGCATCTGAAGACGGTGCTGGTTCAATTATTCTTGCCCATACAGCTCCAACATTAAAAACTCATGAGAAGTAATAAAAGGGAAAAAAAAAAAAAAAAAAAATTTAAGAACTCACAAAATAAATTTCGGTTTATTGTCGCACAACAAATTTCACACATACATCAAACAGGCCACAAATAGATAGCAATTTAATAGACAAGAAAGAAAAGAAGAAAATTCTTTTCTCTTGGCCTTGCCCTCTCATACAATCCAACTACGTATGATACAACTGATGTACATACACAAAGTTACTGGAATGCTTTGAATTAATGTTTTTTTTTTGTTCATGGTTTTCTGCAATTTTCCATTTCTTTTTTTTTTTTTTTGCTCGGTTTTTTTTTTTACAAGTTTCTTTTGAGATAACATGACATGGTCGAACCACAAGTAAGATCTATTTCATAGAGAAGCATCAACTTCAAAGCACCGTTTGGTAACCAGAGATCACTGTCAAAAATGGCTGACCTCCTAACAATATGTACAAAAATATAAAATGTAAATAAAAATACAAACAAATTTTTCCTTTTAAAGTATTTTGTAAGAAGGTAGAGCTTTGAAGTCTTGGTTGTTTCTACAAAATCTGCAGTTAGGTGTGTGTGTGTACACGGATGCTGGACTCTACTTGATGATGACCATGTTTTTCCTCCCCCGGTGGACGAGTTAAGGAAAGGAGGGATGAGAAGATTTCCAGCAGAGCAGCTTCTTACACATCAGTCTTTTGCTTCTTGGGTTCGACGTCATCCTGCAAACAGCGACCAAACGTAGTTAAAACACTGCAGTTTGTAAGGTCAGACTGGCGCACTTATCTGAGGATTTCAACTGAAAACTACCTCATCGTCATCCTCAGCCGCTCTTTTTCCCGCGCCGCCCTCAGCCTCGTCATCTTCGTCATCGTCATCATCACCTGTAATGAAGTTATTTATTCTTAGCGTTGCATCTTAGTTTATATGTCTCGGTTGTCAACACACAGGCGGAGCTACAGCCTTGCCTTCATCATCTTCCTCATCTTCTTCAGCCACATCGTCATCTTCCTCATCTACTTCATTTTCCTGATCGCCATTCTCTTCGTTTTCCTAAAAATAAAACGTTATGGTAACACCTGAGGTCATTTGGAAACTATTGCGGGCAGTACTTGGCAACGAAAAGATAAAAGTTGTGGAAACTTACCGCGTTTCCATTAGCAGGGGCATCCTTTCCGTTTTCTGCCTCCTCAACCTGCTTCTTTTCTTTGAGGTCCTAAATGATGAAAAAAAAAAAAAAAAAACATGGGTCTTTAATTGCTTCAGTTACTTATCTGATGTAGGAAATTAAACTAGACCGAGGCTGAATACACATCCTCTCTTATTCGCGGAACGTGCTTTCATTTCACATTTGAAACGCGACACTTCCACACTCTTTATTCATTGGATGTCTGTCTCTTCCATCCCCGCCTGGTTTAAAGACCATATTGAGGTGTTGTAATTTGATACGTCCACGGCGTTAGCGCCAACGCGCGTTGTAGTTTAGTTTAGAACCCACATCATTGCGCTTGATAAAGACACGCCCGCTAAAAAACTACAACTCCCAGACCACAATTAGTGAATATTTTAACTCGGCCAATAAGAGCGCGAACTCGACCGAAGAGAGGCAGGACCGACAAACCCCGGAGAAAGAGAGGGAGCGAGAGAGAAAGAGACAGAAGGGGGAACAATAGCGTTGTGCTATTGGGCCTTTAACGATTCGTTTTTCAAACGCTACGCTGTTCCTTCGCGAATGGCCATCGTTCTCAAGAGAAGCCGTTTTATTTGTCACACTATTTAACACGCCGCATCTTCGTGGCTTGAAAATCAGACTTTCGTCGCTCTGAATACCACAGGATGTGCTTCCATTCAGCAGCTCGCTCGCATTAATAAATTTAGGTCATAATCCTCAGCTTTTAAGCCGGTTAGCGTCTACCTCACGCCTGCAACGCCTTCTCACACCGTCACCATGTACATGCCGCTCTTTTACCACCACCAGCGTCAGCGAGCCGTACACGAATAATGAACGTATGCCACTATCTGCGGGATAATACTGACCCATATAGTGATCAAACGAGCAGCGCGGGCAACAGCCTTTTAGCCCGAAGCGGAAATCACCTCCGTGTTTCGTATGCACACGTAAGAGAAGTAACATTAGGCTCATCAATACCGGGACGCTGCATTAAAAAAAAAGCTTAACAAAGGACAAACGGGTCAGAAATGTTGTGCCCACAACTGGTAGGCGAGTCCGGTGATCTTTATGTGGCATAAGCAGAGATTGAGCGCCACACGCTTGATAAGTCCGGTGGGAAACGATCGCTTACGTTGATAGACTGTACGGGGCCGTTCACACAGTGCGCTCACAAGCAGCTAGACGGAGCGCAGCGGAACGGAACGGACCCAGAAACGCGTTTTTAAAAGTTAAACGGAGCCGCTGCGTCTGAAAACATCGCGAAGCGAACGCATAACCGCGAGACGCGCCGCGGCGCTCGAAGACGTCGGACCAGAACGGGCAGCTACGCGAATCACGAATGAAACAGCTGGACGCGCGAAAGCATCTCGCGCGGAGGTTAACTTCGGCGTTCGCGCTCACCTCGCGAGCAGACAGCGCGCGCTACAATAGGAACTCATTCAGTCAGCCAGACTGCTGCATCCGCGGCGGGGCTTCGCGGGAGAAGTTTACGCGCGGGCATCAGAGGTGGAAACGATTTCGCATTTCGATGCCCGCTGACGCAAAGTGCAAGAAGAAATCACACTTTTCTTTCGTTTAAGAAACCGCCAGCCGCTGCGACGGAGCCGGACCGCAGCTCAATAAAGCTCGCGCCAAGTAGCCGAATCAATAATGTATGGCGAACTCTCATTTTCACGCAGAAAAAGTGAAGTGTAACCTGAACTTGACTTAACTTAAAAAGCCAACGCGACCTAACGCTCCGGCGAAGCCTTAAATCCGAGGCAGGTCGGTTCTTGTGTTCACGAGCTATTTCTAAGATTGCATTTTGTTTTCATTGCACTTGGAATATCGGTCAAATACGAAACAGCCACAGTAACAGACCGGGGAAACGTGCTTTATCCTGAATCGTGAGGGCTGCAGTAACTTGTGACAGATCGGGCTGCGGGCTGACGGATCACCGCGTCTCGCGGACTCAACGAGGCGCCTTCAATAATCGAGCCTATAAGTAGTAATAAAGAAACTCGTGCAACAAACCGTATAAGCGGAGCAGAGATGATGTTTACGATCATCTGCGTCCGTCTCTCTCGCTATACTTTTTAAAGAGGAACCGAAAAAGCGCTCGCATAAACAAAGAACCCGCGCAGAATCCGAACAAAAAAAGCCTTTTAGTTACAAATGTCTCTGAAAAGAAGCCCAACTTCAGCACACCTGGCATCTCACCATCCGCAAAAAGTCTTCAAAGTGACAGCGAGAGGTCAAAACACCGACAAAAAAAAATCGCAAACAGCGCTCCGGTGAGGCTGTACACCTATTTCCACGACAAAATCCCGTATAGTTCGTTTATGCGAATTAATAAAAACGCAGCATCTCTGCGAATCAGTGTATAACCGAAGTTGGATTACCTTGGCGGAGACTTCCGAGCTGGTATCGACTTTTGTGTCAGCCATTTTTCCTAAGTGTTAAGAATATAATGGGGTCTCGGAACAAAATAATATAAAGAGAAACACGAGATGTGTATAATTAAAAAAAAGACTATTAAGCGTCTGTAGCGAGCTCGCGCGGCGGCAGAGCGGTTAATATAGAAGACTGGGCGGAGCTTTGAGGCAGGCGGTTTTCAGTGATTGGTCACTGTTGCAAAAACTCCGCTCCCCTGATTGGTCAAGGTGGAACAATGGACAGTATTTCTACAAAGTCGGACTCCGCCCCCAAACCAACCTCTGACTCATTTATGTGTGGAATAACTGTCGATCCATACTATCCTGGTCAACCTCCCCTTGATGGATGGCCTAGATGGGCTCATCATCCTTTCCTTAAAAGAAAAAAAAAACGTACCTAAGACGTAAGAGCAAATATATAACGGTGCAGACAATCGCGTGCGTTTAATTGTACTTACAGAAAGCCAAACAAGCATGGAGTTTTTATAATTGTTCTCCATATGTATGTTTTTCCATGTTGTGGTGACACACTGACCACGTTGTTACTCGTGTCATCCCCTTATCAATAAACAATATGTTGTTACTTTCTCTTAAAAGGTGTATCGTGTAAGCTATCCAGAAGTCATAAGGGTGCTTGATTAATAGACGAGCGTTGAGATTTACAATGCCGCTTTTTAGGTGGCGTGTAAACTTCTGCTCTATTTGAAAGAAAGGTCACGCTCAATGAATATAATATTGCGGCAGTTAGTGGACGCCCCACTGGTGAAACCTGCTCAACGTTTGATTGACAGTCTTCAAACCCCGCCCCTTTACCGATATTTCCACTGGGTAATGTAAAAATACCACCCCGAGTGATTTATCCAGACCGTCTTTTAGACATAATATAGGAAGGAAGAGCAAAAAACGCAGCATGCAGTCAGTTTCAGGATTAGAGTAATACAAAAAAATACAGTCGCGATTTTTTTTAAGACGCTAACGTTAAAAAGAGATTTTTCTCATTTGCAAACACGGGTGATTGGGCGGGGTAGTGAAGGATGACGGATATACTCATCAAATTAAGTGTTTTATAAACGTTACCAATGATGTTTTGATATTTTATGCGACCTAAAATCTGCACGATGCGGGGAAAATATAATGATGTACCTCTTTACCTCACAAATATGGCCGATCGAAATACCGTATGGCGTCTTAAAGTCTTCTTATTGGCTGATTGGGCCGAACGAACGCAGGCTTGACGCTTTGCGAGCTCTGATTGGATGTCGCCAACGTCAATCAATTGAAGGGCCTCGTTTAAGGCGCTAAAAAAACATGGAACTGGATTTGACCGTCTTATCCTTTTTATTTCCCCCATTCTGTGTCAAGGACACATAAAAGGTGTTAGCAAATACACGTTCAGGATTGGATTGCACAAGGTTTTATACGGGGTAATTACAAATGGGTTATTCGTTGTCACACTTGTGATTATTTAGCAGACGCTGTTCTGTAAATCCACTTGCAAATAAGAAACATCACAAGCCATAGGGTAACAAAATTTATTCATCAGAAAATAAATATAAAGTTTATTTATAGAAAGTATAATCTTTTGAATCTTATTTATTTATATATTTGCCATGGTAATTATTTAATAATAATTTTGCAAATGCAATTTCAGGCCTTATTTATAACTGTCATCTCAGCATTCTTATCAGTATAATGCACATCTGTTTTTTAGCAGGCACTTTTCATCCATTTGCATTAACTGCAGTAATTGCATAGCCTACGTATATGGACCAAACCGAAGTTAAGTACCTCGCTCAAGGGCAAAGTGATGATAGAGCAGGCTGTGATCTCGGTAACACCGGCTCCTGGGTCACTGCTGCTTGGAATTAAACCTGCAACCTTTGTGTTAGGAGCCCACATGTTTAACCATCAGAACAGCACCAAATAACTCATGCATTTATAATACGTCGTTACAGAAAACACAAATGTTAGATATCGTCTGCTCCTTTAGAGACTGATTGAATGGATAAATGAATGTTTGATGGTGTCAGATTACATCCATCAATCGATTATATGTAATCTAGGATGCTGCTGCACTAGTTTATCGTCCAGGGAGTGTGGCTCACAGCAGGGACACGTCTCCTCTTCTTTACATTTACATTTATTTTGAACAATTTTAATATCAAATATTTTTGCAACCATGAAAAATGACTATAGATACTACTATATATACTATATACAGTATATGTACAGTAGTCAACATTTGAAGTAGATCAAAACCTTTCATCAACTTTGATATTAACTTGACTACTATATATATATATATATATATATATATATATATATATATATATATATATATATATATATATATAGAGAGAGAGAGAGAGAGAGAGATAGAAATAAATACATAGATATGTCATTAAACATCTGCAGTAAATGTTATCTATTGTTTTTTATTTAAAACACCTAAGTAGAGAAATGTTTTGTTATGTGTCTATTGTTCAGTTAGACACTCAAACACACAAACTGTTCACTACTAATGAAATCCAGCACATTTTGCATAAGTCAAAAGTCTCATCAACATGAAGACGGTGGAAATGTTTGTGACCGCCCCCTGGAGCAGTGAAATGATCTTCCACTCCGTCTCCTCTTCTCACATCCTCTCCTCGTTCTCTCTCTTTCTCTCTCTCTCTCTCTCTCTAGCAGATCATTCTCCATTACCTCTGCTATAAAGCTGCTTCTCCACAAACAGTGAGAGGGCTTCTCAGTGATCTCTGGCATCTAAATGGAGTCTTTTCCTGTCTGCAACAATAATAACCAATCTGGAAATCCCCCTGCTTTGCTGCCGTCTGGTATGGCTGGTCACGTGCTCTTAGACAGTCCCAGGGGCCCGGAGCCCTACTTGCCCTGGTCTCTTGGATGGTCCTGTTTACTTACACAATCTTATTGCTGTTAAGAATTCACAAATGGCCTTGAGACTGAAACATGGACACTCGCTGTTTATTGTAATATTGGTCATCTAATAGCACAAACTATGTGGGAGAGTAATTGGATTATTTCAGTATTATACCATAGATGTTATTTTTTATTATAAAATATTTAGTCTACTGTGAAAAAATGACTCGTGCATGTTTGAAACAAAAAGTTAGTAAAAGATAGAATTTTCGGTGACACTTTATTTTACAGTTACACCTATTAGTTGCTTATTAGCATGCATATTACTAGAATATTAACTATTTATTAGTGCTAATTAAGCACATATTTATGCATTACCTCATTCTACATCTGTAATTCTACCCAATACCTAAACTTAACAACTATCTTTAATTTATTGAGGGAAAAAAATCATAGTGAATAGTTCTTGTTACTGAAGTTGGATTTTCATATTTGAGTGAACTGTTCCTTTAGGTTTTACAATGTTTCACTTGATGCATATTGTTTTGATCATCAAAGAACATAAATAATATGTACAGTTACTATTATAGTGTAAAAAAAAGTTGCTTCAATTTTAAATAAAGTGTTACCCCGCTGACTTAAAATGTTTAGTTTAGTCAGCTAAAATATTCCAGTTGTCATCTAAATTATCATCAGACATTTCAAGACTGAACAAAACATTTTAAGTCAGCAAGGTAACACATTATTTTAAGTTGAAACAACTTTTTGCAACATTTAATTTTTTTTTACATTGTACCAGCTGCTAATGTAATTTTATTAAACTAAAAGTCAGTCTGTCATATAATCATAACTCAACCGCACTTAAAGTTAAGATTTGTGTCTGTCTGTTCATTTACTGCTACACATTTCACTTCTGCAAAAAACGTGTTACTATAGTTATTAGCGTAACTATAGTTATTAACACGATAATATACAACATAAATGTTACTGTAGCTTTCCCAAACATTTCCATATGTTCCAAAAATGACATTTAGTAAAATGTGATCATTGAATATATAGACAAAGCCTCGTCAAATCCTTGTGAGCAGCAAAGAGCTTTCGAAGGGAAGAGTTCATTTGATCTGGGATCCTTCCTCGTTTCTCGTCCTGATGTAGGGACAGGACTGCAGACGCACAGCCTGCAGCGGTTCCCCTCTCTCATTTTTCATTTTTATTTAAATATAGCCTTCACTCGTCCTGCAGCAGCTGGTTCCATGGTTTTCCCACAGCTGGGATGAAGCACGAGGCCGGTGCTTTATTTCAGAGCAGCCACATGCTATAGGTGTTCTTACGCTTAACGCTCCCTTTTTTTTTCTTTCTTTCTCCTTTTGGAAACCAGCCCTTGCAGATCTAATATCAACCTTTTTTTAAATCATTAGGAAGGGAGACCAAAATGGAGGCGGCACGACTCCATGCTACTTCTCGTCTCTGGGTGCTCAGTGTCACGAAAGCACAAATTAGGAATTCTGTCCAGGAGACTGCAGTCGATGAGGCAGAAATCGATGCAGCTGATGCATGCGGCACGCGACCCCGTGACCCTGAGCTCTGCGGCGTGCCGTGTGTTTTATGTGTAATTGAGCATGTTAAAGGCTTGTTCCAGCAGTTTATTATATGCTGGATTTTCGGAATTTTGCGGAAATGTATTCAGGCCATCCAAGGTGTAAATGGGTTTGTTTTATCGGAATGGAATTTGGAGAATTCTAGCATTACATCACCTGCTCATCTGCAGATCCTTTGTAGTGAATGGGTGCCGTCAGAATAAGAGTTTAAACAGTTGATTCAAATATAATCACAATAATCCACAAGTAATCCACCTAACTCCAGTCCATCAAATGAATATACTCTCAAGTGAAAAGCTGCTTTTTAAAAAACATCATTAAGGCATTTTCAATAGAGGAGGGAAGCAACATTTTAATACACGCTTGTTACAAATATGCATATTTTTCACAAGACATCAATTGATTGAAGTCATGTTGTGATTCATTTAATCAGTTGTTGAAACACTCATTTTGACGGCACCCATTCACTGCACAGCAACTGAGCAAATATTAATTTTTAAGTAAGCTATTCCTTTAATGCCTGTTATGACAAGCTGGATTTTTAAGCTTATCATTGTCATAAATGATTAATTTTAATAAACGCTTTACTTAAGATGTTTTTTAAGCCAAAAGTATGTCTATTATCACTGCTAAGCAGGTAATGAGGTCAGTAACATCACTCAGTGGTTTTCGCTTGCAATCTGATGGTAGCTATGAGATGAATTTTCATTGGCTGAGCGTTGGTAAATGTGAGCCTCACTTCCTTCCTTTCTGATGCTTTGCATGACTGCAAAACAGCAACAGTAGGCCTGTCATTTGCTGGCACACTTTCCTAATGCGAGCGCTGGAGTCTGGCAATCTGATTGGCGAAGAGCTTGCACCTTCTGTGCTGGATTTACTTGAAGCATTTGGTTTGTTTTATTAGAGTCTGTCATCTGACTCTTGTGCAGAATATTTGGGCCAGCAGTTCTTTGAAACCCACTAATTTCTTCAGCTTTTGTGCTGATGTTGCTCTTCCGACACCCCCATAAATGATATTTATATGCTCTTTCATCAAAGCCTAGCGCACAGCGTTTCAAATTTGAATGCATTTTAATTGATAACCGTACGAAATAAGCATAACATTTTTTATACATGCTTATTGTTTCATTTAGATGCGATATTTGAGTTATGTTACAGGAGCCCCTCCTACACAGCAAGAACCAACCAGATCTACTTGTGTTAAAGCCTAGGTGGCACTGATGTGCAGTCAAGACCTATAAAGCTGCAGAGCTCACAGATGAATTTTCACATTCTGGCTTTACAGGAAGAAGCTCCATTATACAAGTTATGGAATGGAACCCCACTTCATCATTCCCAGCTACTTGCTCGTGGTAAGTGAGCTTTCACAGCAGCCATTCTCCTAATGTAACGGTGCACTACTGACAGTGCATATCTGTTTTTAATGTTCCTTCTGTTGACTTAATAATCACAAGACGCATTAGATGCATATGACTGCAACAGATGAAACCTCTCGTAACCTGCGTAACATGTCACATACCTCTGGTTTTTCTATGAAAGGTCAGTGTCATGAATCTAACCTAAAGACTAAACCTACTGTTAGACAGAGCTTGTTTAAAGGGTGTGGTTCGAATTTGTCAATATAGCACTTTTTACTTAAGAAAATTGCTGGTTGCAAAAAAACATATTTGAATCCGTGTACTTCCTGTAAAAATACTACATTACTGTGAAATGTGAATGAAAAAGACTGAAACTGTCATTTGAAGCTTAATATAATTTGTGATGATGAAATACTAAAATGAATGTCTATTTGAAATATGCCTTTACCTCTCCATAGCAAAGGTAGATCATCTAGCAAAGCTTATTTCAACAGCAATCGTTGCAGATATTTACTTTTCATATTTCTCCATGCAATGTGAGGCATTATGTGAGCAATAAACTCAAACTTACCTTCTAAATGAATGTGAAGGGCTTATCTAACAGTATTATCACATCAACTTTTAGCAGTCAGATTATCAGCATAAAACAGGTTCAGTATTACTGCTTATACTAATTCCACATAATTTAAGAAAATGTGTATTATTAGTATGCTATATTTTTCTTGAGATTAATATATAATGTTTAAATGTAAAAATAATTAACTTTATTTAATACATTTAATAAGATATAATATAAAATAGACTACATATATAATATAATAAAAATAATAAGCTGTTTTTGCTTCATATTTCATAATTCCAAAACACACTATAGCTGGAACACATAGCTGACCCTGCTGTCTTCAGACACACAGAGCCTCAGTCTACATCAGTTTACACAGATCCAAGAAACAGCAGTGGATAATGGGGGGGGGAGGACATGCTGCTTAGCTTCATCACACTTACCTCTTTATTTATTTCCAAGCCTTTTGCTCGCGTTATAATAGACATGTGCTCAGCTGAGAGAGCTGGCAATAGGCCAGAGCGATCAGCACACACACACACACACACACACACACACACACACACACACACACACACACACACAGTGACTCCTGTAATAAAAGCAACTTTAATGCTTCTATCAGTGAAAGTCAGCACTGGCAAAGTAAATAATGAAAAAAAGTTATATAATAATCTTTTAAAAAGCTGGTGTACGTTGAAATCTGATACTCTATCAAAATGCATGTATTAATAAATTTGGACAAAATTTGGATAAAAATGCATAAAGTTTTGAATCAAGTATTGCTTCATAAGACTGAATCAGCCTATACACACAATAATGAAATCAATTGTTCAGGGTTAAACCACACTTTAAAAAATGAAAAGTTGGCTTACCTTAAAATTTCAAGGCTACTCGCTACACCGATTCTGAGTTTAATCAACTTTGGGCCAAATTGCTCACTCAACCCAACTTCAATGGATAGGTTAGTCTAAGTAGACAATATTGTTTTTGTTTGTAAGACAACTTAAGATATTCAGAGAAAGGATAAAAGTAGTTGAACATAGTCTAGGCCTCAAACCTAGACACACTAACCTCAAGAATGGTGTTGAAAAGATCGTCTCTTTACATCAAAGCACAACAAATAACTAACAATAATGATAAAACAACAGAAAAGTTTAAATGAAGTCAGAAAACAGTAATTCATTTTTAAAGCACAGCCACTACAAATGTTATAGACAGACTTGCAATCATAACAATAAATAGTAAATATTAATAAAATAAGTATTCAGATGTAACCGTCTTTGTAATCATTATTTACATTAACATTAATATTATTAACGTTTTTGTTATAATTGTAACCTTTGCAGTGGTTGTGCTTTAAAATTAAAGTATAATTATCTATATAATTGTATATTATCTTAATAATAAAGAATGAAGAATTTTGACACTTTAACCCTGCTTGGTTTGATAGTCAGATAGTAATCGGAAAGTAGTCAAATGTAATCAGTCACATTACGTTAATAAAGTAATTGATTGAATTGAACTACTTATTACATTTACAAGGTAACTTGTAATCTGTAACCTATTACATTTCCGAAGTAACCTTCCCAACACGGTTACTGCTCTTATACGCTTGTATAATCAAGCTCAGATTGCTTAGGTCACATGATTATGGATTACGTGCAGACAAACATGAGTATCAATGACAAGTAAACAGTTGATATGTGTGGGTGATGATATGGCAGCATGATCTGGATGTCTGCGAACACTAGCTCCTTGTCTCCTTGGTAACTCTGGGTGCAAGGTGCTAGAAAATCAGTCCTGTGCACACAAGCACTTGTACTCACTTGCTCGCTGAGCGGGCGTTCTCTCTGGAGGAGAAAAAGCACATGTTTGCACTCGGCTACATGTGTGATGGTGTGTCTGAGCAGTTACATGGAGCGATCCTCACAGGGCTTGCTCTCCTGACCCAGAAAGGCGCGTGAACAAACAGCAGATTGCACTTAACCTAACGGCATGCGGCTAGTCAGCCAGAAAAAAAGAACAACTTGAGCGCGGAAACAGTTTATGAAGGCATGTTCTTACATAATTCATCGCCATTCGTAAACGGAATCATGAGATACAAGAAGGGTTTGATAATTCACCATTTACTCATCAGTTAAAATTTCCATTGTAGGGGAAAATATCAATGGCTACTATCTACTGGTTACCAGCATTCTTCATAATATCTTGTGTTCAACGGAAATAATTAAATGATGACAGACCTCAAACATTTTGGCGAACTGTCTCTTTAAGGTCAAATAGCTGGATGCAACTCTGATTGATTGACAGCGTTTGTCGATGTTAAAAGCACGGGGACTGGAAGTGTGTCAGGTTTTAATATGAATTGAAATCCAGTTCATCCCTCATCTGCCTGTGCACTCCAGCGAATTGTATTTTGAAGGGCTCGACAAGATTGGTTTTGTGACTATTAGCCTATATTGCATCATACTTTTCAATTTTCAGAACTAATGACGGTATAATAAAGCCCAGGAGGAGGATAGTACGCACGGCTAGTGTTCAGTAGGGAAATGATGCTGACTGCTGCCACAGTAACCAGCGCCAACAGCCTCATCACAATACCGTCTAGAACAACAGACTCTTCAGGCACAAGATGGGATCAGATATATTTAACAAACATTTTAAAAATTTAGCAACCATAGAATTTAGATTAGAGTCAGGCTCCGAGCATAAAATGGATGTTTGTAAACAGAAGTTGGTGTTTGTTTGAGGATGCAGCCATGGTGACTGAGACTGGACAAAATTCAGAATTATGGAATTGGCTCCCTTTCAGTTCATTAGACAGGACTTGAAATGTTTTGATTATGCCCCACAGGAAGCTGAAATGGAATTTTAATTGGTGTGAAAGGAGAAATTTAACAGAAAATTTGAAAGTGCACTGATCCATAATGGAGTCTATCATGTATATATATATATATATATATATATATATATATATATATATATATATATATATATATATATATATATATCTATCATCTATATGTATATCTGTCAAATTTAAAAATGTATCTAAATGATCTATCTAGTGCAATCTATCAGATCTATCTATCTATCTATCTATCTGTCTGTCTATCTATCTGTCTGTCTGTCTGTCTGTCTGTCTATCTATCTATCTATCTATCTATCTATCTATCTGTCTGTCTGTCTGTCTGTCTGTCTGTCTAGACATAGATAGATAGTGTTCTATTAGCAACAGTTCCATATCAGAAATAACATTTATCACAATTACCACAAAAATATTATTAATAAAAGGTGTAAGATTTCACCTCAACACATGTCATCCTAAAAATAAGTAACTGAAACTGTGAGGTACAAGCAAACATGCAGTGTAAGTAGTGTTATTCAGGTTATCCTACCATCTTTGGCATGACAAAAGACACATTGTCTTTTCCAAATGTTTCTAAATATCACTCTCTCTCTTTTCTCTCTCTCCTCTCTTCCTCTCCCACCCACCAAATCCTTCAGCTCTAAATTTATCTTCAATTACCTCATCAGTGCTATTATAATAGGGCAGTTCTCTGCCCATGATTCTCTGCGGCGTTGGGGGGTCCCATCTGACCCTGTATGAGTGCTATAAGGCCTGAGAATTGGATTACAGCTTATCCATATCAGCAGCTGTAGCATCCTAACAAAGCCCGTGGGCCCCTGGGCGTATTTCAAGCAAACCAGAATTCACCAAGGACACTCCTGACTGGAAAAGTGGAATGGCAGAGGAATATCCGGTGCCATAATCCTCTTTCCCTCAACACATTACCTGACGCACCAGCACATCGACTGTCTAACACCACCAACAGAAGAGGTAAAACATGCTGTGCAGAAGCGCTACCCAGCCACACAACAAGAGGGTCAGAGTTTATTTCCAGCCTGACAACGGAGCTTCTCTAAATCAGTGTGATCACAACCACACTGACAGGTTGTGACTAACCCATGCAATGCCCCTAAATCACACACACACACACACACACACACACACACACACACACACACACACACACACACACACACACACGCGCTGGGCTCAGACCTCACTGTGTGCTTTTATTCTTAGTGCAGTGAATGAGGGCATTTCAGGTCAAAGCTGCAATACTAAAACTAGAAGCATTGGAATGTAATGTCAATATATACATTGCAAAAAAATCAGTAAAATTTACTCTACAAAACCGGTATTCTAGCATAAAAAATGCAGTAACAACGTTTTATGTTTTAACATAAATTTACAGTTAAATACCGTAACATCATTAACGATATAATGATAATATTAGGTTGAATATAATACAACCTATTAAAGTACTGAAATCTGTTTTGTACATTTGAAATACACTGATAATCACCAAAAGCAGGTGTTGATGAGAAAGTCACATGATGAACCAAAACCCGTCACAAGCAGCTTTTAAATAGTAACATATATATATAGGAGGTGCTCTGTGTCATTCACACAAGCACTAAACACCATCATGGTGTCGTTAATCGCAATTAAATGCAATAAACATTAATCTAACAACATTAGATATAACATGCAATCCTAAGAAACATAACTAAGAAGAAACAGTGATTCCAAAAAAAACATTAAATTCTAACAATATTTTAAATGCAATGCAGGGAATTCTATGAACTTCAGTTTACTTTTTTTTTTTAAATCAGTAATTTTTTTACAGTGTACTTAACAGCAAATAACTGCTATTTCAGATGACGTCAGCTTTGGATTGACATACTGTCATGTTGTCCTTATATTACAATCAATATAAGATCAAGCTGTAATCTCAGTGAACACATAATGCTAACTAACCGCATAATATGTATTTTCCTAAGTGTACATTAATGTTTTATACACATTTCCACACACTCATCCCTGGCTAATGACAATATTTTTTAATTGTTGCACTGAAACAAGTATTTTCTGTAAAGCTGCTAAAACTGACTGTAAAAGGCATATACAAATAAACCTGTCTGAAACATGTTTAATGTTTTTGACTTCTTATATTTATTTTATTTAAGTGGATTCAGCTAGATGTGATCCAACACATATGGATTATTCTGTGAATATTGAAACTCCGTTAAAGGTCATTCATTTCAGCCTGAGGTCATGGGTCCAGTGTGACATCACGGGCACAGATGATGTAAGGCAGTGCAGTGAGCTCAGAGCCAGTTTCAGTGGGAGGGCAGCTCATTTGGACCAGATAAAGGTGCTTTGTTTTCTTCACTTCCTCCTCTCTAGTACATGACTAGAACATTGTTCCTATGTTATAGTATTTGCTCATTTGAAGGGAAACTGAGTTGCCCTTTGTGGATCTGACCTAACAGACACATTCAAGAGAGGAAAAAGTATATTTACTAAGAAACAAGGATAAACACCTATCATAAACTAATACATTTGAGACAAAATAGATGTCATACTGCAAAATGGCTGAATAAAACACGTATAACACTGCAGTAACATGTGGTCAAACGATACACGGTTTAATAGACCAACAATAATTTCAAAGTTTTTTCTACATTAACACTTTTCTTCAGCAAGGACACATTTGAAAGTAACTGTAAAGGCACTGTAAATGTCAAATAATTTGTATTATTATTTTTGTATTTAGCTAAGAATTTTTCAAATAAGCTAATAGAATGATGTATTTTTTTTATTTTTTTATTTGTTAAAGTGAATGCAGCATTGATGGGCATGAGAAATTTTCTAAAAGTTAAAAGATATTAAAAGAAATAAGATTAGACAAATAGCTCAAAAAGCTGTGTTGTTTTTCTGTTAACAGCTTAAACTAATCACAAATTAAAAAATAATCTTTAGCTGTATAAATGATTGTTTGTGTTATACTGTATATACAAACTTTAGAGCTTTATGTATGCAGAATGCAAATGTATCTATGTAAAAAAAAATAATAAAAAAACTCCTCCCATGTCATTTTATGGACAAGCATACTAATATAAGTATCGTACAAATACAAAGTATTTTGCATACGTGATTTGGAAAAAAAGGTACTGTAAAAAAAAAAAAATCACTATTTTACATGTTGCATACTGCTAGATATAAAAATAAGATCCTTTTACAAGATTAAAAACATTTGAAAAAAAAAAAAACCCTGGTCAATACAATGTTTCAAGCTAGACCAGTTTCCCCACAGACTTATATCACTCAACCAAATGCTTTGATATACTTAGATGAGTAACAGCAATCACCAGAAGAGCTTTCTGAGCTGATTTTGACGATATAGAGTCACAGTAAATGCTGTACTGGGACTCACGTGGGTCCATTAAGTCCCATACTTTATGGGAAGACACGGGAAGATTGGAGTTTACAAATGAGCTGATGATATCTTCTGAAAAACAACATCCAGCTAATGAATCATAATGGAGCATTTAACAACTCTAAACTTTTATGTGGTACCCTGACTAGTAGGTACAACAAGTGTGCAACACTGGCCAAGCAGACATCACAGAAAGGTTATGTGCGTCTCGCCAATAAGTGGAAAATGCAGTGATCTTTTCCAAGCCAGAGAAACGCAGGACATGGATCATTTTAGTGAGGCAAAACGCAGTTTCTAAAAGCGAAGGTGAGGGAAACCTGTGTTTTAGCACAACATAAGCATCCTTTGACTTCAGTATAAAAATGTCATGAATTAGCAGTAGACCAAATGTGTTGATTTCTCCACATGCCTGTGACTTTCATGGTTTACACAATCCTCTGCTGAGCAAACCTCTAAAGGTAACCCAGTCCCAGAGAGGACTTACAAAAACAACTCACTTCCCTAAAGACAAACAAACAGTGGAGCAGAGGCCGGCTGACCCAGCAGCGTACTGGTAAGCCCTAGTTAAAGTGACTAGATCATGCACACCGGGTCAGACTGACACTGATGCAGAACCTCTAATTACGTTTTTAGGGTATTTGGGGTCATTTGGATCGCTGACTTATAGGCATGATGCTCATTAATTACATATACTAATAAAAACATATATATATATATATATATATATATATATATATATATATATATATATATATAAATACCATTAATAAATTAATAAATTATTATTATTTGGACAAAATCAAAGTGACATTGTTACTGGCATTATAAAGACATTTATAACGATTTCAAATAAATGGCATTTCAATCTTTCAGTTTTTTGATTCACAGAATTTTGATGAAAATATGAAAAAAGCAACATGACTATTTTCGGTATTGATAATAAGTGTTCTTGAGCATCAAATTTGAATGATCAGCAGACGCAATTGCTGCTTCAAATATTGCCTTTCCAAAATATACAGCATGGTAGAATTTTTGCACAGTATTTATTACATAACATTTATACATCTAATATTACATCTTTAAAAAATCAGGCATATATATATATATACACACACACACACACACACACACACACACACACACACACACACATATATATATATATATATATATATATATATAAATATATATATTATATATATATATCTGTATATATGAACAAAACAGAAAAGTACAGAATGATTACCTTTTTGATTAGATTACATTACATTTTCTTAAAAATAAGCAGTACAGCCAAACCTATACAAGTAGACAGAAAGAAATGCTCATTTTAAAGGAAAACGTCTGACGTGCTCTTCATGTATCATTATATATGTCATATTATCTTTCAAATAATAATAATAATAGGAACCCTAATGGATACCTGCGCTGCTTGGCACCTAATAATAATAATAACAACAATAATTCAACGACCCAAAATTTGCAATACACACTTTTATTCAATTATTTGCATGTACCTCAGCATTTAATTTGTTTATTAAAATGAAAAACAAGCAAGCCTCCAAAGATATACCTTTTAACGACAAATTCTTTACATCTACTTACCTCGATCGGTTTTAAAGACTTGTCAAGAGCTGCAGAAACATGCCCTTTTGACTTTAAAGCAATGTACTACATATCATGCTTATGCTTCAGGAATGCTGCAAACCAGTGCGGGCCTTGTCTTAACAAGTATCTCCGCACATGAAAGGAGTTAAGACACGTCAACACACAAGAGCTCCTCGGGGACTGAGTTGTCGATGGTGCCTTTATGTGGACTCAACAGTCTCGATGAAAGACTCCTCCTCACTAGCTTTAAACATCACAGCAGCCTATGGAGGCTGACTCAAATGTAAAAAAAACAATTGCCATTTTTCCACATAGTCCAATTACAAAGCTTTCACGGAGATAGAACCATGCGGTGCTGCAATTTCCGTAGTGATCGGGTCAGATAAAACCCTGCCCACCTTCCCAAAATGACTGGTAACATTAATTCATCTACAGGACTGACTGACCTCACCTCATACAAACCAGAAATTACATCCACTGAAGTATCAAAGGCCTGCATTGCTTAATGACCTTTACTTGAACCATGGACAAATAAAGCCAGACTGTCCGAGCTTCAGGTGCTGCTGAGGCTGTACGGTGCTCCTGTATTTGATGTCTGCTAAACTTATGCATGGGGATAAGGGAAGGGTGACCTGTCTGTGGTAAGACTGGCTGTCTCTAAAACACATGATGTCGACGGTAGCAGGACACACCGGGACAGAAGCACACAGTAACCAGGGCAGCTTTTCTATTTAAAGTCATCTGGCAACACCTAGTGGTGAGGTCTGTAATATTCCTCGTTCTGCCATATGTTCTGTGATGCCACTGAACTATGAAAACTATGAAATCTGATACAAGAGTGAGTGAGATGTGGAAAAGGCCATTTAAATCCATTAACCTCAATGTAACCCCCCTCCCCAAAGCACCACTCGACCTGGAAGTTGCTCTTCTAAGCACAACCCCAGCGCTTTTCTGCTCTGGTTAACATAAGGGAGTTCAGCTGAATGAGTTTACTCTGCTGACTAGTGCACCTTTCTCTCACTAATTGTCTGTCTTGCTTAAGTTATTACCTTTGTGGTGTGACCACTAAAGCAGAATCTCAAAATTGGCCAAGAAGTGCAATAATCTTTTTTTATGGGCTTTCCTGAATGCAGAAAGAAAGAAAGAAAGAAAGAAAGAAAGAAAGAAAGATAGTACAATTTTTTATTATTATTATTTGAGTTAAATACTGTATATATGTGGGTGGGTATTTTTTTAAATAAATGCTATTTTTTTTACTTTCTATTCATTAAAAATAGTGCAAATGTTTGCAATATATATAAAAACAAATGTTTCTTGACATTTTAAATAATAAGCAGCACAACCATTTTCAACAACGATAATAATAAGCAATGTTTATTGAGCACCAAATCATCATATTTCTGAAGGATCAGGCGACAATGAAGATATAATATAATACTATAGTATCATATTTTCACTGTCACCTGATATACATAAATGTGTGTGTGTGTGTGTGTGTGTGTGTGTGTGCATTTATTTGACCAAATTCCAAATTTAAGAATTTTATATCAAATTAATTTTACCTCTGGAACTTAAGAATCCTGTCATTCTCAAACTCAATGTCATCTTTGTTCCCAGAGAACATATAACGTGTGGGGGAAGTCTCTAAAAATGCATGAAACATCAGAAGTAAATTAATAATTCATACGCCACATGGTGTCCACAGCTGTGCCATTCTCATAATCTGACATAAATACTGAAAGGTTTGCTTTAACTATTCATTCACTTCTATAAAATGTCATGCAAAATTTACATTCTGTGTAACTGATACATGTTAACACTGTACATAACAGAATACCTCTGCATAAAACACACAGCTGGTCAGAGACACTTTAAATTGCTCAACAGAATGTGATGGATTGTGCTGATGTGCAAAAGGCAGTAAACAAACAAACAGAAAAAAAACTATGAATTGACCGATTTCAAAACTGACTAAAGGTTTGTAGTTCTACAGCATAAAAAAACTCCACGTGTCATTACAGATATAAGGGGAGTAAATTCAGTCTCCATTTTAAGTGCCATTGCTAATATACTTTTTTTTATCATAACAAGTACCTTGCTCGGGGGTACTTATATAATGCAAAGGAAGAGTTGGAAGAAACCAAAGATACTTGCTGCTATCTAGTGGACACTTTTACAAACTGCACTGTGTATTTTATGAAGACTTGAAATGACAATTACTTCCCAAAATCCATGAAGTGCTCTGTCCCTCATTAGGAGACAGCAATTGTGTGATTGTAAATAGAAGACAAAACAACATTTTATGATAATAATATCAAAATAATATAACAAATAATCAAAAACTATTGATTCACAAACCATTGAAGCAGAAGTCAAATGCCACGCATCAAAAGAAAATGTTACCAGTCGTTATCATTGTTTTGGAGTATCATTTGTGAAAACATGATTTATAATATATTCAGTTTTTATTTTACATATTTTTTGGAAATATTTAAAAAATATCTGATTCAATACAAAGTGTTCATGCATAAAATGCTTCTAATACTGCAGCAGAACTAGGAAAATACTGTAACCAGCATGCTTTACTGTATCATCCGCCTAGAAATTGTTTCCTAAGCTTACCTCACTGTTTTGTAACACTGCTCAGAAGTACTGAATATCGTCCAGATACTATTTTTAGTGGAACTGTACACGCCAAATATGTTCTATGTTGATCAGCATTACTTAAAAAAAAGAAACAAACAAAAAGTACAGCAGACACCTGTGTTCATGCAGCTATTTCTTTTCCGAAACAGGATGCTTTGACATGAAGGGCCATGAACCGTGATTCTCACCCAAATGTGCTTTAGGTCCTATCTGTAAATGCCCAATACATGCCAAATATATTTCATGTAGATGAGCACTCATTAAAAAAGGCCTGGAAAGTTTGCAGGTGCCTTCATGGCCTCTAGAGGGACTAAATACTAAAATACTAAATAGCCTGGGTTTCCTCTGACAGCTGTTGTTGTAGCCTACTAGCCCACAAAATATAGCTAGTGAGTCCTGCAATCATGATACTTTCAGCGTTTCAGTCCTTCTGAACCAGCATCCAATGTTTATGAGTGGAAACTTAGTTTGATAGCATACCTAAAAAACGTTTTGCATTTTGCAGCAATTTGTACTCTACAGTGACAATTATTTTTAGCTATATAAATACTTAAAGGGGGAAAAACTAGCTTGTAGTGATGCTATGATCACTTGCCACTTCAATCCCTTACAAACCTTAGCTACCACAGCTTAGCACACTTTTACATCAATCATGGTAAACCGTTACTGCTAAATAGCCATCATATTTAACCTTCAAATAGTGTAATGAATAACTTTTATAATATTTATCCATTTTGTTGCCTCCTCTGTTTGCTGATGGTGGTGCTGAACAGTTTGTGTGAATGATTAATATGCTGATGATTTAGCAGACACTACATGCCAGTTTAAAGAAATACAGTGATTTTATGCAACAATTTAGCTTAATCCGCCGGGGTTAGCATAACTACTGATAAAATAAAAACTAACAAACAAAACAAAAATAATAAAACACACAAGATATTTATATTATATTTAAAGATAATAATATTATAATAAAGATATTCATATAAATAAATGATACAGCCTAACATATATCTAATACTAAAGAGAAAAAACCCGGCAAGCAATGTAGCAGCAGGCGCAACGTCGACACAATAATAGACTAGCATTAGCAGCCCGTATACTCTCATTATTGAAGAAGGACTCAGCTCCACCATGACACGGTAAGCCAAAATCTCGATTATGCGAAATGGCGGCGGGAGGAGGAGGCGAGGACGAAACATGATACAGTACAGCGGCACTGCGAGTGAAAGAGAAAACACGGAGCGGACTCTGTACACCGGCGTGAGTCCTCCACGCTGAGAGAGAGAGACCAGAACTACCAGAACACTCCATTATCATCGAGGAACATACCTGCAGCTCAAGACAAACACTCAGAGACAGCAAGGCTCATATTGATGACAACTTCATTTAGTGAACCTCCTCAGACACTGTAGCCTTGTAGATACTTTGCTTATTACTTATATAATAATATATCATATATATCATTATATAATATATCACTTTATAATAATAAAATAAAATACGACAGTAAAAATATATATATATATATATATATATATATATATATATATATATATATATATATATATATATATATATATATATATATATATATATAGCCTTGTGTAAAAATGCTGAATTTCATAAAAAGCCTAATTATGGAAACGTGTCACCTTACACAACTCAGTACCAGATCAGGAGAATCTACTTGGACTTATCTGCTTTAGCCGGTTTTGACTAAAAAAGGATTGCATCGCCATCATTCATGTCCTGTTAAGTGCATTTAGTTCCTCTGCAGAAAAAAAGTCTCTGAAGATGTATCCGAATATAAATACTTTATGTAGGCCTACTGGATTTGATCAAGAACTTAGGCTACCAAGTATGTTATTTAGTTATATTCAGACGTATATTCAGACGCATATAGCCCATGTTGCCATTTTCCTTTAACTTGTGTTTTTTGCGGTTGTTAAAGACAATTTAATCATCAGTGACAACTTCTGTGTTACCAGTTCTATCTATTCAGAATGTCAGTGTTTTATCATCTGAATACTGAATACGTTTTTGGACATCTTCGCAAGGTTGCTATTAACAATATAGTCTGGCTGACCTATTTGTTCAGCGTGGAAGTCTATAAGTCTTAAATATTACTCTGCCCTCGCTGTTTTTCATTCTTCTCCAGCTCTGATTATGCTGGTCCTCAAAATAAATACTTGTTCTCAAGTTAATTTTACCACTGGGGCCTCGACTGTTCCCAGCTGTCCCTCCTCCCATCCACTCTTGAACTGGTCCCTGACCATACATGGTCTTAGTTGAAGAAAGCGGCAGGCCAAGAGAGCTAGGAAGAAGTGATCTGCCACTCATACAAGCCTGTGTGTGAAAGGGAGGACTCGGTAGCGCTGGCCATGTTACTCCCCCACCGCAGAAATTTACACTGTAATAGTGTAGAGCTAAAAATAGGTGAGGAACTAAAAGCAGCGAAACAGAAACTTTCCCTAACCTGTATGTTTCACTCAGCTTGTAATGACTTGAACTGCCTTTTAGTAAAAGACACAAATAGGTGTTTCTGGGTGTGGATGCTGAAACACTCTTTCTTTTACAGGTACCAGGTGAGTCATGCATTATGAGCTTCATAGCCCAAATTTAAGGTGAGACTACAGCATTTACGTGAATTACGGGGGTTTATCAGCAATAACAGAATTTAGTCTGTTTTCAGAATCGCGATGCATGCTGGTTCACACAAGTACAAACCTGTTCATCAAATACTGGGTGATAGGGGGGATATGACGACATAATTCCTCTTATGTTATTCTAATGTAGTGAGAGACAGCCTTCCTTCCTTGCATACGCAGATTTTATGACACACAGAATGTAATTTAACACTCCTGACTTATAAAGACTCTTTATGAGCACAGCAGTGACCTGCGTTCATCTATTTCTTATTGAAACAGGAAGGTTTTTTTTTAATAACACGAGAGCCGTGAACCATGGTTCTTGTGCAAAAGTGTTTAGGGTCCCTATCCGTTTTTCGTTTTATCTTTCGCTATGAAATAGTTTTTTGAATTTATTATTATTATGGGGGGTTTTTATAGCGTACGATCATTTTAGTGGTTAATGTAGCGTGTGGCAGAAGTGGAACATATTTCTGCTTTCACGTTCCTAAAGCAGTGTACAAAATAGGAATTTAAACGTCTGCAAGTTTCAGTTTTGTCCGTTGATATTGAAATTAAATTACGCCAAATACTCACAACAGATCATTAGTTAAAAAATATATATTATTTTAAAAAGTGTGAAAACACGCATTATTTAAAGAAATTAAAATATACTGTTAATTATATGTTTATTTGAAATGTATTTAAAAAATAGTTTTTTGGAAAAATAATTCAGGGGGGAAAAAAAATCACCAACATTTCAACTTTGAGAATCAAATCCCTAACTGTGTACATGTGTTACGCCTTAAATGCCTTATAAATAATGTAAACTGATGAACGGATAAATGGATGGTCAACCCAAAGAACAACCACAAATATAGCTACTGATAAAATGATTCTTATCAACCCACTTCCTGCTTTTCTGGCTCTCGCTGCCCTTTTCTCTCTTTTTATTTCCCCAGCTATTCCTTGTGGATTTTCTCAGTCAAGTTCTCAAAATGAAAATTCTTTGATCATTCACTCACTTTAAACTCAGCAAGTTTTTACCTCTATCGAATACAAAAATAATGTCAAAGCTACTCTTTTCCAAGAAGTGAATGATGATCAGGGGCTTTCAAAAAGAACAATGAAGTTATAGTCAAATGTATTTAAATCAGTCATTTTTACAGCTTGACAGTCCCTAGTCACTACTCACTTCCACAGAGTAAACCAACAGCATGAATGTGAGTAAATGCTGAGACTTTTTTGAGTAAGCTACTCCATTAATGATGATCAAAAGACGAGATTTCACTATACAGTAGCATCCTACAAGTAAAACACCCTCCTCGTTCTTGACATTACTCATGCTCTGAAAAACATTAACACTTTCTGTGAGAGAGCAGATAGTAAAGGAGACAAAAGACTGTCACAGTAACACCGCATGCACCTCCCGTTATAAAACACAACAGATCTGACTGACAACAACAGTAATGAAGATTAAATATTTTTTCTCTTGCCAAAAATAAGACAGTCTTATTCAGTCATTGCTATATCTCTTTTTTCTGTATGCCATAATATGACAAACCTCAACATTGTTATTTCTAAATGTTTATGCACAAATAGAAAAATATCACTCAGTATGTTTTTAATACCCGTAATCAAATTAATTCTGCATGTCTGTAACTGCGCTGGCTAGTTAACGGCCAAAAAATGCAAGGGGGTGTTTGTGTGCTCGCATGCTGCATTTATCATTTTATTGTTTGCATTGCAGAATGAGGTAATAATTCAACAGGGCAGCTGAAGTCAACTCATTTTTTAAAGGTGAAAGCGCCGTAACTTGCTGTCTAATCAGCAAAGCTAGTTTTTGGTTTTATGTTTCTTCACAAAGAAAATGTGAAAATATTAACTATACATGCTTTACTGCAAAAGGTAGATATGACAATTGTGCATGACCATGAAAAACAACAATAAATGACACCAAACTTAAGTCAAGAGGTGCCAGTGCGAACATGACATCTATAATAATACAGAGTATGTATTTAGAATAGGATATGGTTAGGTTTGGTTAGTAAGGTGTGGCCAGATAGGCGTAGTAGTCCTTTTCTTAGCTTTGTCAACAGTTTATTCAAGAAAAGATTTTACAAACGTGTCGTGGATCTGTATTTTTTACAAGTTGGTAGATCACTTGGGTGGCATAGAATAACGCCTTCATTGTGAAAAAAAGAAATACATTTTTGGCAGTTCCTCGGCTAGTAACTTTAAAAGACGTGGGTTATTGCACCATATAAGTGGTCCATACAGTTACTAGTTCTTGTCATTTATAGAGCTTAACAGCCCCTGGTTCGCTTTCATTGGACGGACAAAATGGCACTGGAAGAATCTGTTTGTTTGTTTGTTTTGTGTGAAGCTGGGTCGTGAAATATATAGTGGCCAAAGCTGTTCATGTCCTTGCAGCCCATCAACGGCATTTTGAATCCGATATGAGCCAAAATTGGGCCACGCCATTATGGATGCACTCAAGGGGTAATGACAGCAGACCAATGAGAAATGAGTAGCAATAATCTAGTCAAGTGATAATTCAAAAAACCGAATGATTGTGGCCTGTGCATGCAGCAAGATGAAGCTACATACAGCTGGTGAAAGGAATCAGAGAGATAATGCTGAAGAGCAGAAAGAGAGCAACTCAGCCAGCTCTTAAAGGGGAAAAAAAAACGTATAACCTAAAATCTAATTTCCAGTCAATAAGATGGAAGACTTGAAATTTCAAAATAACATCCGTTGTGAAATACGTGTATCATTTAAGGTGTCAAGACATTACAAAATAGCATTGAAATCCATGCTTCTTTTATTACAACGGCAATTCATCAGAAGCCATATTAGCTGGAAAACCTTTGTTTTAAGCGTACAGTTTGCCTGGAGGCGCCAGCACTGTACAGAGTGTAGTGTAGTGTGCCAAAAATGATCAGGTTTCCTTGTCACACAGTGGCCGGTGATAAGATCCTTGTAAAAATAGAGCTTGTAGTGCACTTCTACCTCCGCGAACAATCTATAATATATAACACAGGCCCGTCCAACCTCACATTACCCCATTAAAATTCTTTTGTTCTGACTAAGACTTTGTTATGGCTACAGATGTCTGTCTGAGCTGCCACACTTTCTCAGGCAACAGAGGTGAAGCATGGAACGTGTGGAAATTCCCCTCCAGAAATCCACTGACAGGTACGTAAAACCTAAAACTGAGAGAACGTCCCCTTTAAAGAAAGAAAAATGCGCGAGAACCGGTTAAGGTGGACTTTAGAACTTGTATGTGGATAATGACCAACAAGCCTCAACTTTGATCGAAAACATTTAGCAGTTTAGTCTCTCTCATCCAGAAACAAACGAGCTGAAGATCTGCGTTTTGACAGAGGGCCTGATATCATACCTGCCCGTTCTGTACAGTACGAGTTGGTGGTAGGTACAGATACAAACCATGACAAATGAGAAGGCGAGATAACAATGGCGAGGAAGATGAAAGAGAAATGGCAGAAAATGGGAAGTTTGACAGACAGAGAGGGGAGAGAGAGGGAGGGCGCAGAGAGGGGGAGGCAGAGAGGGCAAATGCAAACAATGAATAAATATTCATGTTCACCGACAGAAAGGTTGCAGTGTGCAAAATTTCCAGCCTTTTGCAATGTGAGTGGGAGATACCAATGCCGAACTGAGAGGGGGAGGAATGAGAGCATTTACAAATCTGAAGAATGATTCCACTGATCAGGAGGTCCTCTGAAAAACAGCCCGTTATTGTTTGTTCAGACGTGTCACAAACGAGCGACTCTTAAATAACGTTTCCTTCCAGTCTGTTAGATACAAAGAGGTTTTAGTGCTCTGACGTGTTTCTGGGGCTTTTGAAGATACAGATTGTAGGGTACAAAGTCAGCAGAACCAGAGGCTGAAAACTGAACCACATCTGCTGCTGTTGTGCATGAGTTGCTTGGCAGAAGAACTTGAGTTTTTGTCCTCACCGAGTGAGAGATATTAGAACATCGAAACCCTGCATGAAGTGCTGATAGGGCTTTTTAAAATCAATCAGTGTCCTTGTGGCATTTTCCACACAGATTCAGCACTGTGTCGAACGGTTTTGTGACAATAAGACTGATTTGGTCCCGTTTTGAGGCAGACGTTCTCATTCTTCTGTCAACAGCAATGTGAGATTTACAAACACGCAGGGAACGTTCCTGCTGATGCTGTACACATTCTTTCACACTGATTACAAATGATCGAAAACAACTACAAAGCTTCTAAGAATTGAATTCACATGTTCTTGAATTCTTTGCCATCAAATATTTAAATTTTTTCATTTCCCTTTGAAACCACGCATTACTCAGTTGCGAAGAAAACAACGGTTTCCTTTTCTTTTAAAGCAATATAAATAAAACTAAAAATGTAATTGTTTTTTCCCTTCAAAATTATGTACTTTTAGAGAATTACATATTTTCCCACTATAACTGAATATTTGAATGTATCATATATTAAAACACACTCCTTGCTTCCGTCATATGCCTACTTCTGCATTAAAAAAGAAGCCAAAAAAGTCAAATGAGTAAAGTCTGAGCAATAAAACAGTCAGACAGACAGAAATGGGAAAATTATTATTTATATAGTATTATAATATTGATTAATGTTTGATTTTTAAAAATTAAAATGCCAAAATAAATACTTTTTAACATTTGGGTTTTAATTTGAGTTTACTTAATTTTATATGATTATAAAATATATGATCTATATTACAAATAATAGAAAACCTTTAAATAAAATATATTTTTATTTCATTTTAGGAATTTTTGTAGCTTTCAACTATATTTTAGCTGACAATGCAACATTTCTAAATTGTTTTTTAAAAGTTTTACATCTAATATTTATATTTTATTTTACTTTAGCTTCATTTCAATTGCTAAAAACACATTTTAATGGCCTTATTATTAGACACAATGACAATGCCAGATTATATTCATACTACATACATGTATATTTTATAGAACGTTCTACGTCATTTGAGAAGTTCTTCAAATGCGATCCTTTCTCAAACAGTCTAGATAAACATCACTGTGTATGACACAAAAGCAGTCATACAAAGTTATGAGCAAAGCGTCTTTATGGGTACTCTATTCAGTGCCTGATTAGAAATTGCAGGACTGCTTTTATAGTGTATTTCACTAACCATTAAAATGCTGTTTAAAATACATATTGCATGCAAAGGCCTCCTGCATAAGAATAGAAAGGCTGAGAAAAGCCAGTTGTGAGGAGAGCAGGAAAGACTGAATGAGTGAGTTCTGCTGATAACTGTGGGCACGTTAGGGCAGATGCAAAAGGAGAGCGGCACCTCCTACAGACAGCATGATTAATGAACACACTGATGTGAACCTCTGAATATGACGAAGAAGCCTAAACCAAACCAGTCCTCGTGGGAGAAATTCTCACAGACACCACAACTCATGCTGAGCGGTTTCCACAAACTGAAGAACATCACTGGAAAGCCTCACTCCACTCGCATGCAATACGTGCAAACGTCTATAAAGAATATCTGCTTGCTATGAATGGGTAGTTATGCAATCTTAACGTAATTATGTAATAGCTATTTTTTTAGGGATTTATCTAGTATACATAGTATTCATGTTACATGTATGTACATACAGATGTAAACATTTCACTTAGATGAATTATTGTAAGCGAGAGTTGATGTTAGGAGGCATTATTATCGTCTTTTAATGTGGTGTTGTAAACAAAGTCCTCCCTTGGGGACAATGAAGGGGTCATAAGGGGAAATGGAGAAAAGAGTTGGAAATGAAGTGACGGTAAACATATACTGGCTTTGCAGCAGGTCACCTGAGGTGTACTTCCTCACCCCCACCCCGAGCACATAAAAACAGGAAACTCTCACATCAAAGAGCTACTGTGCATAGGTGAAGTCCTAAAAAAAGCTGCGGCAAACTCAAGGCAGATGAAGGACTTTCTGTGTACAGAGGGTTTTAAGCGATAATAAATTTGAAAGTCAGTGTAGTGGTCTAGAGGCACATTTCTCGCAAGCTGAAAAGTTGTATTTTTAGAAAGCGAGAAAACACTTTTTAAAAAAGCCACTGTCAAACACATTAGTGCGAAATGAAGGGAAAAGCAGCGCAAAATTCAAAATTGAATTCTGCAGTTGAACATTCCCCTCAAAGATTTTGCTTCAGTTTTGTTCAACTTTAACATGCAAGTTTGGCATGTCGACAAATATAAAGCTCCTTTGTTAAGAAAAGACCTCGTTGTGTCGCTACCCTATTTTTAATGGGAAATAAACCTTTTTTGCTAATATGAAAGCTAATAAAAAAGCTGTTGTGAAACTGGATTTGTTTAGTGATGCTAAAAGTGAAACTTCTTAGTTCTTAACTTCTAACATCTTAAAAATGCAGCGTATCGGCCAAAGTCGCATGTATAATATTTACACAGTGCTAAACTCTTCTATGCATGCAAACATGTGTTAGATGTGCATCTGCGTCTCTTCAGATGTGTTTGTAGCCTTATGCATGTAAAAAAAATATCCTGCATTCATTTACTAGAAGGAAGGAAAGAAGGACATTTTACTGCAAAACAGAAAACAGGCCTTTACCACTTAGTCATTTTTCCTACAAAAGTGTCAAAGAGACCACTGTCTGCAGCAATTTGGTCAACATTACATACATGGAAACAAATACCAACAAATGAGTGCAGTACGAGGGTCATTTTTCTTTCTGCTCTTTAAGTTGTGATTTCTTTCCAGCACCGGTCTAGGTTGGACCCAGTGGTGTTCATTATCAGCTTCATTATCAAACTGAAGGGCATCAGATGATGTGTGCAGACTGTCTTACACATGATGCATGTCAAACTAGGACACAATTCCCCAATGTCACTTAGCACTTTAAAGACTACAGAGAAGGAGAGGGGGAAGGTTAGTGCGTCTGCTCTGTGAAATATTGTCATGAATCGCTCCTGACTCTTGACTCCACGGCTCACCTTACAGATGTGGTTTCTGCTGAATTCTAACGGCGGGTCAGTACATCAGGAGGAAGGCCGACGAAGAGTAACTGGAACTCTAAATACAAATAAATCTCAACCGTATCAGAAAACAAGGCTTATTGGTGAGTACACACAATCAAAAAGGCGAGAGGAACAAAGTGAGAATGAAGGGGGAAGGGTGGAAAGAGAGAAAAAAAAAGAGTAGGGTGGGGAGAAGGAAACTGGGCGGAGCTGTTATGGGGGCCCTTGTTCACATATATCACCCATAATGAAGATGGGTGAGGGGCCTTCACGGTACCCAACACCTCTGCCACGAAAGACCCTACACACACCTTTAATGAGTCTCGAGACGCCGAACAAGCATGGGCGGCACCCACGATCTGTCCAAACACACGTACACCAGCGGGGTATGCCGTTAAATTCCCAAAAAATGATCATAATTCAATTTGTGGTATGATGCAAGTGCAATTATTAGTAAGAAGAATGCAAATTGGGTCAAAGCCTTTATTCAGATGCGCTGCAGGAGATGGAGATTAGTTGACCCAGAGCGCCATCTCTAGATTAAATATGTCATTCATAATTCTTCATTTGCCCTTGAAAGCCATGGCTCACTTGAAGACATCATCAATAAATGTTTTCATCAGAAGGATTTTTATGATAGACTGAGGTAAGACTGCGATAGTGAAGAAAATCTATCAAGTGTTTACAATGAACGTACAGTACTTGACGGCGGACTTGTATACAATTGCATGAAACAGCAGCAGAACAAAGGAATAAGCATCACGAATGGAAATGGGACATTGTAACTCCGTTGCCTGTTGGCTCCAGACATCACACAGAAATAGCTGCTGAGCCAGTAGGTGTGGTGCCATGGCAACTGGGGCTCAGGTTTGATGTCACAGCGACTCACCATAGCAACCGGCCCAGATTGCCTGTCACAGCATGAGGTCAGTGTTGCTATGGAGACACACCAACTGAGCAATGGGCCTGTCGTCTTTTTAGCAGTGTGTGTGTGTGTGAAGGGAGGGAGGGTGCAAACAAGCCATGTTAAAAAATGCACCGCCGCAGCCAGCACATTCCCCCAATTAACATTCAGCTTATTCATGCAGGTGTTTCACTGTTCTTGCCCAGTGGAGTGAATCAGTCATAAACTCTCGACGAAGAAACAAAATGTTAGTATTTACATATAAATTCATCCTTCCAAACAGTTTGAACCTCTTTAAGGTGTCGTGAACTGAGAAATCAAAACTCCCAAAACTAACTTTTGACGTGCAAAATGTAAAGTAATAGAATTCAAAACTTTCTCATTAGGCTAAAAACAGCTTATACCGAAGCCAATCTGCCAAAAAGTCAGACTGTCGAATGTTCCACTTTATGACATGATAGTGTTGCTAAACAGCCTCCCCGCAGAAGATCAGCGCTTGCTTGTACATGGTTGCCTGTTTAGCCCCGCCCACTGATTCTACACAGCTGCTGGTTTAGCCCCACCCACCGATTCTACATTATTGCCTGTTTAGCCCCGCCCACCGGTTCTACATCATTGCCTGCTTAGTCTCATCCACCGATTCGAGCATGTAATTCAAGACTAGAATACCCTTAATCAAAATTTGTAGTAGGGTAAATATTTATTATAAAAACATTATTACGCGGTCACTATTGTTTTGACCGTTTCAGACCCGCAGAGTATTTAGGCAGTTTTAACCTAAATCATCTATGAAGTATGTAGGCTGTCAAACATACAACATAAAACTATTAGCCAATTACAGCAGTGGGCTTTTGCTTGCAATCTGCCACACCTACTTAAATAGCATGGGCCCGAAAATTGCCAATTATTTCTGAATTGCCTTTTTATGTAAAAAAAAAAATCTTCCATTATGTGTGCACCTCAGAGAACAGTGAAAAAACAAACAAAGAAAGGTTTTACGACCCCTGCAAACTGTGCTTAAATGTTTAGTCGGATAATTTCCACTCAGAACCTAGAAGTCTTGGTCTACAAACATGGCTGTTGTTGGGTTTTGAGGACTGAGGCTTAGGGGAGGGCCGTGTTTGTGTTTCTCTCTCAGACGCCTGACCTACAGCCCACCTTCATGAATAAGCATGTGGCGCAAAACCCCCCCTTCTCCTTCAACAGAGCCTTTCGCTATAGAGGGACATTGTGTAGGGACTCATTAAAGATGGATACGAGCTTTAAAGCCTGAAGCGACACGCGTGTGGCGTCACGCTCGACCCAGCTGTGTGTTATGAGAACTACAGGAACAGACTTGACTTGAGCCCCGAGCTCGATCGTTTGTAGTTTTATTTAGCAGACAATCTCAGCAGCTGAACGTAATGCGAGACCATGTAGGGTAGTACTGGGTGTTGGGTGCCACCTAGTGGGGCCCTTTAGGACATCTAATACTGATGGGCTGCAGTTGCATCCACACACGTACGCAAAGGGCTTAATATGATCTAATTATACTGAGACAGCAGAGAGTCATGTAAGAGCTTTAACACAACCCCTGATTATCCACTGAAACATGCAGGCAGTCAGCGACCTCTCAGTTCTCATCTGCTTATCATGTTTACCTGCAAAAATCTTCCCCCGAGGTTAGGTTGAACGGTGCGCTAGAATGAAAAAGATAAACAAATACCTTTATTTCTTTATAATGAATTGATTACATTTAACAAAATATTTCAGAAACCAGATCCTAACAAAAATATGAATAATGGGCACGTAAAGGCTGCAGATCTTTAATTTCATGATGTTTCAGCTTTTTGGTCCAGGTTATTTTGGAATTATTAATTAAATCAACAGCTACAATAAAACTACATCTCAGGGCTCAAACTCATAGCACTTGCATCTACCGACAATTAAAAACTCAAACGTGTCCCATTGTCTTGGATTTTGTGGACAGCCTTAGCCTACAAATGTTACGCACTTGTATGTATATTTACCAAACGCACCACTTCTGGAGAAATCACACAGGAACCTTACTTTTAGGTACTTTATGTAATATAATATTCCTCATACCCACCGTATGACACATTGTAGAGACCAGCCCCTTCTGACCACTGCATGACTGCCTATATGTTATTTTTGACTTCATTCCCTTCTAATATTACATATTGAAAACTGTGTCTACGCTAAGCTTATCAAATTCTGCATGTTCTTTTAAAGCATATTGAAAATATTAATCTTAGCTTTATCGTACGCGTGTGTACTGTGTGTGTAATTTATGCATTTGTAGCTCTATATATGTTTGAATTTAAAGTTGAGGAGTTTGAACAGTGATTAGGATGATCTACTTAGAAAAGACTTGCATATTTTGGCCGTTTTTGATGTAGCAATTTTTAAAAGGAACAAAAATGACATTTAAAAAAACTCGAGTTTATACGCGACACGAGTAAGGTGGCATTAAACTGCTGCACACACGGCGTTAAACATCATGATGAAGTTAAATGAACACATTTTAAATATTTTGAATAAGTGAGCCTTTTCATTTGACAAGATTATTTGTACGTTTTGGAACTGAAATGAGAGAAGTGGACTAAAGTAAACAGCCAAGACGGCTGTTAATAGTCAATGACGAGAGCCAAACTTTATGCAATTGGCTGCCTGGCCAATAAACTAAAGATATTAAGCAAGAATTTAAGATGTAACAACTTCTTATTAAGAGAGCGACATGTTTTTGGCTGCGCAGTCGGATAAAGGCTCAGCATCTGTTCACTGGTGCCTTTCAAAGAATGCAAACACACGGGAGCCAATAGGAGAACCAAAAAGGCCCCCCTCTACTTCACTGAGTTTTGGGGGAGGAAAGGGGCAGTTCAAAGGTTAAGTAGAGATGTGAGCAGGATTAGACCGCTAAAGTAACCAGAACCAGGTGGTGAAGTGACGCTTTTAAGGGGAAGGAATATTGAAGATTCAATGGATGCATATTCCAGGTTTAATCTCTAAAATGACAAGACACTTGTCAAAAGAGCAGCCTTTGTGAACGCCAACTGTTTGTGTTATTTTTCAGGAAAGACATAAATCATTCCTAGGAAAATGGATGGATTTATTTTTTCTCAACCAACCTTGAGCTCATCTAATGTATGATTTAAAGACATGTTTCCTGTTATGACAATCACCGTCGAAAAGCATTACATGGTCTGGTACAGTACACCGTTTCCTTCATTCATTGGGCTGAAGATAAACACAAAGCTGTATTTGATAACCAGCAAACTGTGGAGTCAAATTTGATCGACGAACCAGGACTACACCATTAGAAATTGAATGAGTCTTCCCCAGACGGACATATTCATTTGTGACTCAATCTTAAAATGCCATCTCAAAGGACACATATACGGTTACTCGTAATATAACCTCTGACAACTGGAATGAGATCGGCTTCTGAATGGGTTACTTCTTTCCGAGAGACAATCTGCAATACAAAAAGATTTTGCCGACGTCACCTTTTTTTAAACGTCATTTTTACCCAACGCAATAAATAAAGATATCCCGATATCAAATGCACTTTTTCTTTGTGAGGAGGCACACAGTTCTTACTTGTTAAAAGAGTCATCCTGTAGATTCAGAACCAAACTATCTGCGTTCAGGTAAACCTTGTTCTGTGAAGCCGCCACCTGAAAGACAACCTTCATCTGGTCAAGGCTTTGAGAAAGGCCATCAAAACATTCAGCTTTTTCTGAAAAGGTTCTAAACAAATGTTAAGCCAAAAAAAGCCAACCAAGACCAGCTGAACTTTGGCAGAACCGCTAGTGAACGTCAAATATTTACATGGGCGAAAAACACACCTTTTTCCAAAGTGTACCGTTTGCATCAGTAAAAAAAATGATGAATAAATAAAATGAGGTAAATAATAAAATCGTACCGTTTTGGCGATGTTCTGCGCTGCTCTGATTCTTCTTAGTTTGAGGTATCCAGGGTTCTTTGTGACGGCCTCCCCTAACTGAATTATTTCAGATCAAACTCAACTTTTCATATTTATAGACAAACAATTATCTTATCTTTTACTTAAACACGAGTAATCAATTCTATTCAAATACAACAATTATAATTATAACAACAGCAAATACTAATAATAGAATAAAATTAAAAATGGTAAATTAAACATGACATTTAGACTTGTAAGTGTTTAGCAAAGAATTTTTTTATTTTATTTTATATTTAAGTAAGAAGCTCTAACCATTTTGGCTGCCTGAGCCTCTCCTTCAGCTTGGATGATCTTCTGCTTCTGTTCTTGTTTGGCTTTCTCCACAAAGAACTGAGCTCTTTGCGCCTCCTGCTGGGCTGGAAGACCATAAACACTTTTTTTTAATACAGTAATTATGCCCACATATATTATACTAAAGCACACCGGAGCCTAATTTTACCTACCGACTTGTTTGGCCTCCACAGCCGCTGTGTACTCCTTGCTGAAGCTCAACTCCGTGATGGCCACGTCATCGAGAATAATGTTGAAGTCCTTAGCGCGTTCGAAGAGCTCCCGTCGGATGAGCAGAGAGACCTGCGGAAGAGAGTTTAAGACGGGTCGTATCTAGAGTATGGGGAATTCCGAGCAGCGGATTGGGAGAAAATACTAACTTGGGCTCTTTGTGTAATTAGTTGGGATGCGTTGAATTTGGCGACCACGCTCTTCAGAACTTCATTTACAATGGACGGCAGCACGCGCTCGTCGTAGTCCTTCCCCAGCTGCTGGTACATGACAGGAAGGTTGGAGGCCACAGGTCGTGACAGCACACGCAATGCAATGTTCACCATCTGCAGGTCTGAGCACATTACAGTAACATCACACATTAATGTAAGAAATACAGCTTACAGATATTGTAGCCACATTTAAATAATAGGCAAACAAATTACGAATGAAAGGCATAATTATGACAATGAAGTACAATTCTAAAAGTTACCTTTGCTTCCTGTTAAAGATGATATTTTTCTTGGCCTGGCTCTGATATCATATATAATTGGATATTGAAACCATGGTATCCTATAAAAAAAGCATTTGTTATTTATTTATATTGCTTTTATGACAATTTTTTTTAAAGCTACAGCTTTCCTTTTTTTATTGTGGTATATAAAAAGCTGTATAACATGTATAGAGGTCTGTTCAATAAGTCATTAAAACATTACCTGAAGTGGAGACCCTCAGAGAGGACTGTGTCCATTTGCATCCCTCCAATTCTACTAAAGATAATGGCACGCTGACCACCCTCCACTGAAATCAAGATGATTCGTGTGAGGTATGGCATTACAACTCCATCAAATTTATAACATTCAAAACGTTTTTGTCCCGTACACAGTTTTACAATTTAGAATGTTTTCTATTTCAAAAGACTTTTTATTAATTCCTGGGAAAGCAAAGATTATTTTAGCAGCCCTTACACCAGTCTTCAGTGTCACAGAAATTGAAATTATTATTATTATTATTATTATTATCATTATATGGCAATTTATTATTTAAAAAAAAAAGTTTTGCAAACTAATATATATCGCATACATATAACTTTTTTCATGGTTGTTTGAACAATAGAAAGTCCAGTGTCACTTTTAGTGTCAATTTTGATCAATTTAATCCATCCTTACTAAATTAACTTCTATCAAAATCACAATCTTGATCACAAACATTAAAATAGTAGTGCATAAATACACCGCACTAGACACCTGAGCTCTATTTCTAATACCCTTTTATGCAATACTTTACACTATAATACTGAATTACCTGTATAGGTGGCCTCTTTGACTCCATAAGCAAGCGCACCTGCTCCAATTAATAACTTCAGGCCAAGTCCGGCACCCTTTGATCCAGAGGACATACGTCCGGCGAGGTCCTTTAGGTTCTGGAGCAACCTCTGTGGGATTACAAAACGAGAAAATAAAAATTCCTCTGAAAATATTACTGTTCTATTAATAGTAAAATCTTCACAGACGCGGTCTTGCCAAAAGGGTTAAACGCTACGACAGCGCCATCATTTGACATTTAATGGGTGTAATTGATCACGTACAGAATTTTCTATTTAATGTTGTACTATTAAAGAGTTTATATTAATAGCCATTATCTGAGAAAAGACATTATTAGCTGACATTCAGACTGAGATTCAGATCATGGAAGTTCAGTACAGTACTGTGATAAACAAATTAGGAAACCTTGCACGAACATATTAAAGTCAATTGTAAGTCTACACCGACTACCTAGAAAGCCAGTTAATGTCTAGTATATAATAGTTAACGTTATCTAGTTGTTACACTTAATATTAAACGTCAAAGGCCAAAGAGGCTTTTGAAGCAGCCAGTATCTGGAATTAGGACTCCAGTGCAGACATTCAAAGTCAAAACATGTTATTCAGAAACTATTAACATACAAGTGCATATGAATAACTCTAATTTTAATTTATATCGCTGACAGCACGTTTAATCTTAGAATGCGCTTCATTAAATGAGCAGATCAGGGTTACTGATCATGTACTGTAACGTTATATGGAACTCTTTCGCTTCCGATTTCTGCTGCCAAGGTGAATGAGACAGTGTCTCAGTTGCCACTTTTATTGTTAAGCATTTATAAATTTACATGTTTTTAATACAATTTCTTTAGAAATAAGATGCTATACTCACGTTAGGCTCTTTATTCGCCATGCTTGCAAGAGCTACCCAAGGTCGTCACAAACAACTTCCGCTTAAACCGGAAGGAATTGTGGGTAATGTAGTACTCCTGGTTACATACACGTTTTGGACATTACTACATAGAGAACGGATATTCTTTACAATGCAATTATATGCTAAGTTATATCCAAGACTATAGGTCCAATTTAAAACAAATTTGATTTAACTCCACCCAAACGATAGCCATTAAGATATTTTAAATAGATTAAGATTTGTAACTAATGTAAAAATCAAAAAGCACAAACTTCTTAAAAACGGTTTGTTCTTATTTTCCACTTATTTTATATTCATGCACATGCAACGACACAATACATTTGTAAGATAACTCATTATGGGAGAAATGCCAGAGAGAACATATTAATATGAATATTTTAATCCATAATTATATCATTTATTTTAAAACACAGCCTATCTTACAGTTTAACTAAAAAAAAAAACAAAGAAAAAAAAAAACAAAAACAAACGAACAATAAAACAATGAGACCATGAATAACCACACAAACTGGGAGCAAACCTTTTAAAAACGGCTGATGAGGAAGCAGTGTACATTGCAGGTTTGAATTATAGAAGGAGAAGAAGAAAAATATACAAACAGGTAATTTACACAACCAGGTTGTCATGAGCATGATAGCTCTTATGTACAAGTCCTTATCTGCCATAAAACTGGTGTGACCATTTGTCTTGAAACTGGGTTTTACTGAAATGTTCACTTTCGTGCTGTTGTCACAGAATCTCAGAAGAAATACTCAGTATGTAGAGTGTCTCCTCTGGCTATTCAAGCTTGTAGTGATGGGTCCATCCTCTGGAGTGACAGTAAAAAAAAAAAAAGAAAAAAAAAAAAAAAAAGGAAAATTTAATGGTTCCATGTCTCAGACGTAGAAGAGTCGTACCCGAGATGTGCTGACATGAAGATCGTCATCATAAAACTTGGTCTCTATAACAACATTACCGCTGCAAGAGAAGAAATTTGCATTAATCCATGAGAAACTTCTATTCAGAATATCTGATTTTTTTTCCTCAAGAAAACTCTTACGTTAAGACATTTGCAGGCATCATCTGTGACTCTGGTGCAGCTTCTATCAAAGACTGCCATGTGTTTGTAGAATTAGGAATCACAAAGCCAAACTCAAAAAACCACTCTGAAAAAAAGACAAGGTACGTGTGTAAGTGCTTTGTTTTCACAATCAGGCTTTCAAAATCAGTTCAATTCAACTGTTAACACTAAAATACAAGGGGTTTTTAAATTACACAGATAAAGCAACCTGGCAAACACCCATGCCTGGAAATTCATATTTAATATAATATCTGTCTAATTCCATGAATTTAAATGGCTGACTGTTACAATGTTTAATAGGGTGGTGAATAGGTAAATGATTTATTGAAAGAAATCTAAAACTGTAACTAAAGAAATCTAAACTATACTGTTACTATAATCCAGGTTATTCAAGAATATTAGAAATACTATACATACATACATACATACATACATACATACATACATACATATACATACATACATACATACATATATATATATATATATATATATGCCTAATTGTTTAAATATTTCAAGTTACCTGTCTACTGTGATTTAGACTGCACTAAATCTAACTAGACTATGACAACGAATGGTCACATGAATGCAGTACTGTCATCATTTTTTAACAGTTTATATATATGACAAATTTTAGCATAGCAGCAAAGATGAGAATGCATGGTCGGTATTCATTATTTCTTCATCCAAATTTAGTAAAGCAAATAAAAGCGGTGCATTAACCCTTTTTTTTACTTTACAGAGTTCAGTGGAGACACTGTTCAAATTGATTATGTCCTTTTTTATCAATGGACAATGGGTATAGTCATGGAGCTCCTTGCTTGAGAAGACGTCTCTGTTTTAAATAATTTTAGAATCAGCCACTTTTCAAAAGAGAGTTTTAATTTTACGCTAATATCATCACTGCTATTCCTTATCACTACAGTGCAAGAAAGAATTAGAACAACCTTCTAGGCACTGGCCTTTAAAGAAAACTTTTTGCTCCAGTCGGAATTTTTCCAGTTTTTCTACTGAAGAGAAATTCAGCTCTCTGGACACAGCTTTACATTTCAGGATTTTCTTAGGAACCCGAGCTGGAAAACAAAATCAAATCAGTTAGTTACCAGATGCAGCACGTTTTGTCCCCAATTCAGAACTGAAAACTGATCTTGACCTCTCACTGACATCACTAAAAAAAGCAGCGAAGCAGTGGACATAAGAGAAGAATTGGCATAGCTCAATCGAGTCAATAGTTTAAATCTTTAATGCAAGGTAATGCTGAGAACCACAAACCTTCATGTTCTACCCCAGGAAGAGAAAGGTCTTCAGTTCCCTGCCAGAGAACCTTCCCTGTCTCTGCATCTCTAAGATTCATCCAGTTTCTGAAGACAAGTTAAGGTACGCTGAACAGACTGACAATGAGACCGACTCCTGATGTCAGAGCCAACTTTCCAGAAAATGGCATTTGACACGAAGATAAATTTGCACAACGTCAACGGCAGATAAAACCTCAACCGATGACTTGAGTTTTGTGGCAGGTTCATCGTGCGCCAACTAACAGTTCACATAAACATGACGATCGTGTCATCTTTTACATGAAGTCATTTTAAACTTGTATGACTTTCTTTCATCAAAGGAGATGCTTGGTAGAATGATCAGTAGCTGCAGTAACTCCAAAAAGAAAAGAAAAAAAAAATCACTATAAAAGCGGTCCATAAAACATAACGCAATGCATTCCAACTCTTCTGAAGCCACATAACACATTTGTGTGAGGAACACACTTTATTATCTTGCTCGTTTTTTTGTGTTCCACAGAGAAAAGGGAGAAATTCTCAAAAGGCATGTTGAGTAAAAAAAAAAGTTCCCTGAAATTATGTCTAAATTCAAGAACATCTAATCATGCGTTTAGCATCAATTAGTCATCAATCTCTAAGGCAAACAAGCCCAGCAGGGCTAACTGAAACAAACCACACTTTAAGTCCAAAAACAGCCTGATCTGTCAGCTAAACAATGGATTGTGACAATGCCCTTTACTCTGTGTCAATGACATCTGACCTCTTCCTCTTCAGACCACCTGTATGAGCCTTTCAGGCTAGTAAAGCACTCACACGAGGCTGCATGTGTCATTACAGGTGCATAGTGCAGGCCTCAGTTAACAACCCCGTGAGACCTCAGTCAGGGCTGCATAAGTGTGCTACATGTATCACTAATCCTAATCTATCTCTCAAGCATTAATAGCGGCACATAAATGCTTCTTAACAAATGCAAATCCCTAAGTTGTTCCTGTAGGAATAAATAGGCGTCATTGTAAAAATCATTCATTAAAAAGTAAATATTACCAACACTGCAGCCATAATAATAATAATAATATTCATATATCTATGTATTATATATAGATTTATTTATGCGAGATATCCTGTGATATATTTCACCCCCAATTTAGATGCTGAAGTCACTAAAAACGAATAGCTACTCCCTCTGTATCTGATGAACCAGGCAACTGCATTTGAGATTATTGGTGACAGATGTCTGTGGGATCTCACCTGCTGAGCACACAGAGAGAGTCGCAGGGGAGAGACCCTTTTACTCACAAACACTGTCACTGTCGAGGTAATTAGTCCCTTCGGCACCAATGCTTTCATGGAAGCCACATTCGTTTTTATAAAGTCATCCACTGTTGCATATTGCTGCCATTTCCAGTCTGTTGTTACCGGTGCGAAAGAGCTAAAGTAACTGTGCATAGTTAAAAAAACTAAATAAATCAGTACATCAAACACATTTTGCCTTATTAAATATTATGGCAGAGGAGGCTACGTTAGTTCTGAAGATTACTAAAAATACACACAGTACTGTGTTCCTGGAAGAGGAACACAGAACTTGCTTTGAAAGCACATAAAATCCACACACCTTCAGGATCTCTAAATACATAATTTGGCACATAATACAATATCTGTTTTTTCATTATTTAACGCAGTGTTTTTTTGTAGCCACTCAAGGGGATGGTGCTTCGCACACAGTAGTCACCTCTGGTGCACACTGGGGTAAAAAAAGTACACAGGGCAAATATGATGAAGCATGGAAATAAAATTGCATAAAATAGCCTTTGAAAATTGGTCTGTGCTGCGTAACTACATTGTACCAGATTCACGCTGCTATAAAGAGCTGTGCTATACTAAGATGACACATATTTGGTAAAAAAAAAAAAAAAAGAAGAAGAAGAAGAAGAAGAAGAAGAAGAAGCTGTGCTCTGAAATTATGCTCAGGGCCAATGCAATAATAGGCATAATGCATTAAAATATATTTCTATATAGGTAGCGACATCTATGGCATACCAGCCCATTCTCCAGGTTACTACAAACAACTACAGCATAAAGTTTCAATATTCTATATACAAGTTTTTTCAGCTATTATTCCAGGCTTCAATGTCACATGATCCTTCAGAAATCATCCTAATATGCTGATTTCAAACAATTAATATTATTATCAATGTTGAAAATGCTTGTGCAGCTTAATATTTCTGCGGAAACCCATTTTTCAGGACTTCTTTCTTGATAAATAGTTCAAAAGTTATCTTGTAACATTCATAACGTCATACTTTTGAGAAGTTTGCTTTGCAATCTGTATATAAAATGTCTGTAATTTGTAGCTTTGCTGAATAGAAGCGTACATTTCTAAAAAATAAAAAAGAAATCAAAAAAACTTAATGACCCCAAACTTTAGCACAATAGGGTCAATCCAGAACACAAATCAACACTATCATCCACAAACCTTTCACTGAAAGATGAACATTTGCATACGTTTTAATCATTTTCCACAGCTTCTCTACAAAGCAGCATAGAGTTGGATGTGAGGAGCATAAGGCAGCAAATCCCTGTCCTTTCAAATCAAGGATTTAAGAATTACCAGCCTGTAAGACAAACCCTTGCTTTCCCAGAGAAGGTCACACAGGGTAGACCCATGCCGACTTGAAGAAATGTTTGGAAAATAGTGTACAGGACTGACAAGGCAGTCTAAATGTTTCAGACATGGCCACTTTCACCCTATCAGAAGGTTCTGGTGCTGTGTGATTATTCTCATCAGATTTACGGAGCCTATTATAGAAACACTAGCCAATGTTATGTAATTGCGATGGCAGGCACAAACTGTGTGAGGAGATTTCACCTGTCTAATGCACCTGATCCCAAGAATCAGGTGCCTGTCAGTCTCATAGTATCCTGAAGCCCGTGTGAACATTAACCAAACTTTCATCTGAAGGAAAGAACAACAGCCCACAGTTAGTTACTGATGCAGATATGCTCAAATAAATCTCAAACTCAGCAGGAATTATACCTGGAAGTACCTATAATCTTATAAGCACTACCAGGCTGTTTTGAAATTTCCTTTTCAATATGATTAACGACACTACACTGCACTAGTAAAATTAAATTCATATACCAGCAACTAGGTATGCAAATGAACAAAAACTATACAGTTTATAGAATAACAAACACCATATATTCACTCACATACTACATAACAAGTAAACTGCTCGTATATCGCCTATAAACTTAAAAGGGTGAAATACTACACTTCAGAAAACGTTTAAAAACTCAACTGGACGTTTAAAAGTGTTAAAACATCCGAAATCAGCCTGACAAAACAGACGTAAATATAGCCTCGGTCAGCTTGTGGAAATAAAAAAGCACTTCCATTTATAGATGGATAGCGTTGAGACTGAAATGTAATGCTGAACGTAATAACTAAGAAAGCGTAGCATAATATGAAAATACTTCACCTCCCAGTTTGTCCTGCTATAACTGTAACCAGCATCTCTTACAGCATCAATAATACTCGAGTCCCGGTTTCATAAGCGATAAATGAATCACCTAATCCAGATTTACATCTGAAAAAACATAGCTAGCTATAATGCAAAGTTGTGCGAGTTTGAGGTTTGTAGCTAACCGGCTAATCTGTCCCATCATCACTTAAGGATACAGTTTAAACCCCTTCAGAATCTCCTTCGCTCTGTCTTCATCCGAAGACATCTTTTTCCTGGATCTTCAGCTTCAGCAGATGAAACGAGACGAATTAAAACGTTCCGCCAAGGAATAACTAATAAATATCGGACAAAATAATTTGTTAATTACATAGAATCCACCTCGAAAAAGCTTTTAGTTACAGTGAGATCCAGCTTTAATCTGAACGGATACACTTGATCCGCTCTCAACCTACTGTAAATAGATTTTTGTGGGAGAATGATAGTTGGTTCGACCAATAATCCTGCGAGTTTTCGAAGGCCTGGATTAAATGCGCCAATCATAGCGCCGATGCAAGAACGAGGGCGGGGTTTGGTTGCGTAGGGACGCGTCACCGATGGCAACCCCTCAAACGTCCTTCGAACGCAGCAGAACGGAAGCGCGTGTGAGACAAAAAGTTATAATTATTATAATAATTATTTGGAATAAATATCAGCTGCAGGGAGTAACACATATAAATACAATTCAGATGAATAACGATCCATTTATGTACAGTGGGCTTTATTTGAGGCCAGTGTACGTACAGATTGTACTCTTTATATAAAATATTTTGATAAAGAATTGTCGTTTGCAAACATGCCAAGTAGTTCAGACAAAAACATGCTGGAGCATATGAAGCTAACGAGCATATCAGTGAGTTAACCATTTGTGCATGTATTCAGTTTTATACTTTAAGACAGATTTTAAAGCAACATATATATTTTTTTCATTTTAACACATCAGTAATATGTATTATAATAATCTTTAATAATGTCCTAAATTCATGAATACTTTTCCATCAGCAAAATAAAAAATAAATCATGCGTGTGTACATATATGTGTATATAATTTCTCTCATGTAGTCTATAAAAGCAATTTAGCAGTGTACTGTATTGTGAAAGCCCTGTGCCTGCTAATTATATGCTTAAAAGAAGCCCTACAGCTAAACATGATCTAGCCTCAAAATGCTCTTCTTGTGTCTGAAGAGAGGTCATGTAAAAACCACATGTTCTCCACATGTCTAAATTGTAGTTACCACTATGCTACAGTAACTAAATTTAGCCTATATTAATCGTTTTTATTATAAACAATAACAGTTTTTATTTTATTTTGTAATTTCATGCAGAGAGGACCTGTAATGGCGGAGTGTGACCAGGGGATGGTGCAATAATACAGGCATAGAAAATAAGCACTTCTTGCAGAGCCTTGAACTCTAGCTTTTCAAGACATTAATTAATTACACCTACTCATTCCACTCATTGCATGTATTTGAAATTAATAAATGATTTTAGCTTACACATAGCAATAGTTTGCACTAAAAAGAAAAAAAATAATTAAGTAATTAATAAAAAACATGGAAGTAAAGATCATGAATACTTTATTAACAAGATATATATATATATATATATATATATATATATATATATATATATATATATATATATATATATATATATATATATATATACATATACATATATACATATATATATATATATATATACACATATATATATATATATATATATATATATATATATACACACATATATATATATATATATATATATATATATATATATATATATATATATATATATATATATATATATATATATATATGTGTGTGAGTATATATATATATATATATATATATATATATATATATATATATATATATATATATATATATATACACACACATACACACATTGCAACCTATATTACATTGGATATATGATCCTTCATCAAACACAGCTTCGCTATTTCAGAGATATCACAGCCAAGAGTGAAAGGATGCGAAACTGGGAGGAGAAATTCCTTATATTAACAGTAAATCTTATGTCTCTGCAGTGGTCTGCAAAATCGCATGCAATCTATTACATAAATTGCTGTCTATGCGTCACCCAACAACTTGAAATATATTTTTGCAAGGATTTCATTTTTTCCCCTGCAAATACTCAATTTCATATTTCATCTTTCAGTCAGGCTGCTCAGACACAGACAGCATTGTACACTGCATTTAAATCAGGAGATCTATGCATGTTCTTAGACTTGCATAAATATTACACAAACACTATAAAGTTCCTGAAAAACAGGAAATGTGTTCCAACGAGCCAGAAGAAACACTTTCACATTTCTATTCTACTCAAATTCTGTCAAGTGTCAAATGTTGTTCTGGTCAGCGTCAGTTGACTCAGTGATGGAGAATGATGTCATATGAAAGACACGAGCAAAGATCCTCTACGCCACAAACTCATCACTTCAAATTACTCTTTCAGAGAGGAGACAAACTTAGACTTGAGCTGTTCAATTAATAATTACACCTTTCACCTCATCTTTAATGCATGATTAGGTCTCGTATCAAAGGTGGTATGATTAGAATGCGCACAAAAACTAAAACCCCATAGTACCTCTCTATTTTCTTAAGCCCTCTTTTCACCTCTATACACTTTTTATTCAATAAGCATAAATAAACTGGTCTATTTTTAAGCAATGCTTTTTTTTAGAATTGCATTCAGTAAATTTCATCATCTGTTGTTTTCAATAAATCCGTTTCATGTAAAGTTTTATGTTATTCCAGTTCTTTGAACTGAGAGTTGCTTTTGTGGTTGTTATCGTGACAGTTCAGAGCAGTGAGGCCATTACATAAAAGACAGTGCTGAATCCAGCCTCACACATGTAATGCTGTTTTATGATGTCAGAGCTGCAGCTGTTCAAATAATTTCTTAGAAAAACAACATAAAAGTAGACAAAAAAAATCGCATTACCAGTTCCCAGGAAACTGCAACATTTTGCACCCTGTTGTTTAGTGTGGTAATCTCTTTAAAATCATATCGCATCAAAAATGTAATTGCTTTTGGGATATTTTAAAACATGCAAGATTAAAGAGAATATCACTCTTTGTGCAAGTACTTGCAAGCACCCAGGACACCCTAGCAACAACCTAGCTACCATTCAGAACACCATAGCAACCACCCAGAACACTCTTATCAACTGCCAGGCAACTGCCCAGAACAAGTACAAAGCAATACCCCAGCAACCGCCAAGCAACCTGACAGAATACCTTAACAACAGCATGGCAACACCGTAGCAACCTCCAAAACACCCAGAATCTATCCATGTGACATAGATTCTAGAATAAACCCAAGTAACTACCCAGAACACATAGAAACACCTTAGTAGCTGCATCATAACAACTGTCTAGCAATAATACATAATACATAACAACAGCATTGACAGCCACATGGAACACCCAAGCAACCACCCAGAATCCCCCGCCAAATCACTATGACCTTGTGAATTAACATGGAACCCCCTAACAACAACTTAGCAACCACATAGAACATATTACCAAATGACCATGACCTCACAGCAACATAGAACACCCTAACAACCACTTAGCAACCACCGAGAACACCCTACCAAAGGCTATGGCCTCAAAATCACACAGATCACCCTAACAACCACTTAGCAACCACCCAGATTATGGCTGTGACCTCACAACCTCAAACACCCAAAAAATGACTTAGTAACCACACAAAACACCTCGCCAAATGACTACTTCCACAAAACCACAAAGAACACCCTAACAACCTAACAACCACCCAGAACACTCCATCAAATGGTTACACCCACAAAAAAACACACAAAACACCCCACCAAATGGCTATGACTTCACAACCACTAAGAACACCCTAACAACAACTTAGCAACCACCCAGAACATACTACCAAATGATTATAACCTCACAGCAACACAGAACACCCTAACAACCACTTAGCAACCACCCAGAACATACTACCAAATGATTATAACCTCACAGCAACACAGAACACCCTAACAACCACTTAGCAACCACCCAGAACACACCACCAGATGGCTATGACTTAGCAACCACCCAGAACACCGCACCAAACGGTTGTGACCTCACAATCACAGAGACAACCCTGGCAACACAAGCAAGCACCCAGAGCAGCCTAATACACATCCTTGTAGCCACTCAGAAAACCTTAGCAACTGTCTAGCAATGTCCTCACATAAAACACCATAGCAACGACCTAGCAATCACCCGAAGCCCCAAGCTAATCTAGCTAAACATAACTGTTCAGCTCTTTGACTGCCATGGCTGGCTTTCAGATAAACACTAAAGAAATATGGAGATTTTAATGAGAAATCAGCCAGTCGATTGCACTCAGTGCTTTCTGGCCACACGTGTGCCTTTTTGCAGTTCACCCCATGAAATAATTTTCTTTTTGAGCGAATGGAGAATAAAGACTATTCATATACTGTTTGAGGGAATGCAAGCCGAATAACAGCTCTCGCACGGCCAGTGTGCGTCCATTGTGACTCCCAGAATTCTTAGCAGAAGGTCCGGGTGTCAAAGTTTTTTCCTATATGTATCTTTACTACATAACGTATGTCAATTTGGATTAGTTATCACCGACAAAATGACCAAATTAAACCATTATCATTTAAACTTCTCTTCCAGGGAGAAATGATGCTAGAATTAGCTCTAATGTTGACTGGAAATGGAGCTGAACAGGAAATAGAGTGTGTGAAAAGGGCTTGCAGTGGCTAAATGGGAGAGCGCATAAAAAAGGCAGGAAATTAGGTAAAGCTCATTAAAAGAGAGTGTTGCAGCTGGAAGATAAGCAGACTGTGACTTCTCTATTAGACAGCTCGTTACCTGGAGTTATCGAGCAGCAAAGACCAATCATATTGCATGCAGCTATAGTCTAAAGCAGAAGATATATTAGTGTCCACAGAGACTTTTGTGAAACAGAGAAACTATTTAAGCTTTTAGAAATACATAAACATTCAGCATTGCGTATTTTTTCTTCTTCGAGACAATGACTATGCCAGTATGGAGCATCCCATCTGATCTCTGAAACCCTGAAATGTTATTTGCTGATTTACATTTAGATCTGTCCACTGTGATAACAGTAAAGTTGATAAAACCCTCATTTGTCAGGCAGCTAACTGTTGCTAATCAGAACAGAAAGCTTTTTCTTCAAAACAGGCACATTGATTTTTCATCAGAACTATTTTTGTCCTCTTTCCCCATGCAAGTCCCATCCAGTGTTACAGTTATAATTATTGTCTTGCTTCCAGTTGTTCAGACAGCATTAGCCTATTAGCATTAGCATATTACTCCTGATTCTGCCAGTGGAAAGAAATTCTTAGTTCAGTGTTCAGTGAGCATTGCAGTGACAATTATTATTATTTTTTTTAAATGTGTACTGATCAAACTGATGATTTGATTCTCAGTGTCTAAACATTATATAATTGTGTGAGCCATCCCATGCAAAATCTGTATACATGTATATTCCATTAATATCTGTGACATGGAATGTTTTGTTTATATGTAACTGATTATTTCAAAACAGAAATGATACAACAAATATTTCGTTGCCATGGTTAAAAAAAAAATGTCGACGTCATTGGCAAATGTACTGACACAATAATTAACTATAGGTATTGAATCGTGAAAAAATTGTATACTTTGAAAAAAACAAAACAAAAAAAAAAACTAAAGCAATTAAGAAAACTGCAATATAAGCAATTCATTGGAAAAAAAAGGTGCTTCTACATATCAGTCAAATTATTAATACCTGTGCACCCATAGCAGTGTGTTTTAAAAGCATTTAAAATAGACTGTAGATGTAGACTGTAGAAATTTTCTAAGAAAATCTACAGCATCCAAGAGTATTTGTTTACAATTGTTATGCAGACCATTTAAAAAAAATAAAAGTTTGAATTCTTGAATGCTCCAGGTTGAGCTAGTGTTAGAATTTTTAGTCTGAAAATTATAAGCTTTAATATCATTATGTTGCGATTGTATTTGGTCTCTATGTTTCATTACACAAAGGGGAGGGCTTTAAAAACCCAAAGAACCCAGTCATCCACATTTAGCATCCGCTTCTAATGTTAGCTCTTGCAGGAGAGAGGAGTCTCAGTAGGCCTCCAGGAAGTTGTCAAAATGGAAACACATTTCTGTATAAAAGAATACGACTAGAGTATAAATAACTAATGCAAACACATTTCATTGCTGTACAATGAAAATGTGGCAACATTTATAGTTTTATCATAATGTAGGGTTTTTTCCATAAGGAAACCACTAATGCAAACAGCATTCTTAATGGCTGTGTGTATACCTACAATTTCCCCAGAAGAGTTGAATGAGAAAAAGTTGAATCCGAAAATCTGCATTATCAGCAAAAATCCACCTAATGTTTGTTTTACGTTCAAATTCCAGCCAGCTGCCTGCTCTGTATCCGATCCTGGAGGGAAATAACAGAAACAGATGCATGGCGCTGGTGTGAATTACAGATATAGCTCTGGATCACATCATCAGCATTCAGACGTTTTTGTTAGTGTGTGTTTCGCATCCTCTAAGCTTTGCAATTTAATCACCCAGATTGCTTTTGATGCCTTTATACTTCAAACGCAGGCATGGTAATTTATCAGCAGTGAATGAGAGGTATGGCTCTGAACATTACTTTGACAGCCTAGGAACACAGAGCGCTGTTTGCCAGACAACCTCACATCTGGGTTAATATGAGGTTATTTTAAGGACCTAATCATACATACGAACAAGGGCAGTATTTCCTAGTCAAAGCTATTGTCAAATATGGGTGAACAGGCCATTTAGAAATGAGTGCTGGAGGGTTTTCAAACACATTCTTATTAAAAGGTCAGCAGAGTCAGCACTGAGCTTTGAGAACTGCTGTATTTAACATATGTCTTCAGACTCTCAGCAGTAGCTTTGATAAAGGTCACTGAAAAGCCTTTGTGAAAATGAGTATCTGTCTATAATGGGCAAAGAATGAAGAGGAAGTTGGTGGGATTTAATGATTGTTCGCACATCACAGTCACATACACGCAAAACCGTTTTTGCTTCTTGCTCAGTTTTACGTAATTAAAATGACTTCATGTAACGTAAAACATTTGGCCACAGTTTCATTTCATTGTCCTTATGAAAAAAATTATATATATATATATATATATATATATATATATATATGTATATATATGTATATATACATATATCACACACACAACCTTTTTTCAGGATTGTTTGAGCAAAAAAACGATTCAGTATCACTTTTACTGTCACTTTTGATCAATTTAATGCATCCTTACTAAATAATTTTTTTTCAAAATCATAATCTTGATCACAAAAATTAGAACAGTAGTGCAGAAATCTGCCCAAAATAAACAAACAAACATAATGGGTACTATATTTTCACTATGATAAGACCAGAGCTAATGTTGTAGCTCAACACAGCTCATTACAGCAGGATGAATTCTGATTGGCCGTAAATGTTTGTGTCAGTCATCAGCTGGAAACGTTTTGAAAATGATTCCAGCGATATAATTTATCTGTGCCTTTATCGTTATAGTTGTGGTGTGGACTCTGCTATTCTTTAATACAATTTTTAGACTATCTTTATCTTTTTAGTAATCGTGCTTGGTGTGAACAGGCCGGAAGAGAACAGAAGGGAGGAGCAGGGTCAGCAAAGCTCATTAGCATTTAAAGCAACATGGACGAGAATGGCTTGACGAAAACAACGCTGATTTTAACCAAAGTATGTTATAGGCTTTTAATTAAGACCCTAAAGAATCATATCAATTCGTGGAAAATGGGCATTCGGTACTTTAAGAAAATATAAAACAGAAGAAAAGTTTTAGTGTGTAATGTTTTGTTAAATTGGGATTTATAAAAGCCAGTCCACACTGCACTGACAGATGTTGACTACTGCTGACAGTCACCAGATTACAGTAGGTCACTTTGAGACTTTCCAAGTACGACAAAAACAGATTAGGAAAATAGTGCAGGCCAAAGTCACAGAGGTAACATGGATAAAAGCGATGAAAGTGTCTGTTGCAAACACCGTGGTGCTTATAGTTAACAAAGTTAGCATATTTAATGTGCATTGCTGACAGCTAGCTAGCGGCATGAAATTAATTGGACAAATCAAATTTTATTGGGTTTACTGAATTGTTACATTGCAATAAAAAAGCTGGGCTATATATTCTTTCAGTGATTATTAGTTTTTTTACAGTAGAGTCAGTACACCCTTCCCCCACCCCTCGACCTTTACCCAATGGTCGCGTTAGAAAGCGTGGGCTTTTTTCTTTCTCTTCAGGAGAGAGTATTTGTTCATTTATTATGTGAAATACAGGCTATACGTTGGTCGTATTTAATTTATTTTTATTTCATCGTAGTGTGTTGTAATGCTTTTTTAGAACATCTAACGTTAATTACATTGGACATTAAAATGTGTTCTCAGAGCTGTGCTTTGTCGAGCAGGTTATAGAGTCAGACACATGGCTGATGGCGGTCTGAGATCCGAAGTTCTCCCGACAAACACGAGCCCGGCTTTGTCACAGGATCTGGCCAGATCCAGAAACAAAACTGTTCGCAGTAATTACCATACTAAAAATATATATTCAATTTGTGGTCAACACTAGACATTTGGTTATTTATGTTAATGAGAGATCTAATTTTTGGAACAACTATCCCTTAATTCACATGGCCGCTGTTTCATTGAATCCTTTTGATAGGGTCATGCTGAAATTAATCACGACACAGCAACCTCTGTCATTATCGCCAAAGCAATAGCATGAAATCATGCAAGCATGTAGAACCACACTGGAAGGCAACAAATCTTCTCAGCGCAAGTCTGAATGGGATAATGCAATCGGAATATTTTACATGCACTACATATATATGGAGATCAGTTCTCACAGATACATTCAAAATGCAGAGGTAAATGGAAATCTGATTGTTATACAGTGCACAGTGTTTCAGCCAAACATTCTCTCAAGAAGGAACACGTCAAATATGCAGAGCGAAATGTGCAGTTTCTTTTAATCTGTTAATATTTTGTGAGTTGCTGGCATGTTTTTATATTAAAACTAAAAGGCCTTGGCCTTAATGTGGAAGAAATCCTAACCATGAGAGCTTTTGCACATCTCTCAGTGCAACAGCTCGCTTTAAGAGTCATTTACTAAATTATGTTACATTCTCATTCATCTTTGCCCCAGCCAGCCACGCTTAGTTTGATAAAGGTGCAATCCACTTGAAGTATGTATAATTTCCTGTAATGGAACAATAATGGAAGAAGTGCTCATTCACTTCAAAGAGCCAGTTATCATTACCTTTCATAATGTTAACTGAGATCATGCACACTTTATGGGAGGTTAGTAAGTTATTCAGGTTGACTCTCTTTTGCATATTATTTGTATGCATAGAGCTTCTCATATGAAATATTACTACAACATGCACTCTCATACAATGAATATTTAAACACAGCAACTTACAACACTTTTCTGTGACGCTTCACATAATTATTTTATAATTGAACATAAGTGGATTTTAAATTTTATGATCATAAAATCATCATCTTATATATCATATCAAGTTTGTAGAATATTAAAAACACGTATAATTATTAATTCACTGTCAAATTAATTTCCACTTAATACTGAACATATTGCAGTGAACTTGCAGTTTATTTTTCTGTGTAATTTGTTAGAGTGATGATCTATTCCTGTCATGACAGCAAGAGGAATAATTACAGTTACAAAGAGTCACTTTGGAGAATTGCTTGAGCCTTAAGTACATCCACCTGTCTTTTGAGTGGCAAGAGCACATGCTGTGATCCAGATGAAGCAAATGAGAACCGAAGATAACAAATCAGCTCCACATTCCTGATACAATACTGCGTAATCCCCATCCAAAATGTGACCGCAGCAAAAATGCTAATTTGATTTGAGAAAACAATCATGTTGATTCTTCTCGGCTCATGTAGTGAAACATGTATCAATTTTAGTCTTTAATAACCTCCCAAAAGTTGAAATGTAGAATTGTTGACGCTGTGAAATCAGTCTTGAGAGAGATAAGAACAGGAGCGGGGAGGAATGACTCACTCCTGCTGAGGTAAAAACTGCGGGAATTGCATGTTAATAAAAGACCCAATGAGACAGAACTCTAATAGTGTACTGAGTTCTAAAAGAATGAATCAGCTAGTTATAGACCTAAACTAGACAGGTTATATGAACCATGAGCTTGACAACGGGAAAGAGTGCAGGAGCTGATTGGTGGCCACCTTTGGATTAAATGTGTTTTTTAAAATGTTTGCATGTTATATCTTTTTTTTTTTATGCACTAACTCAATACTGTTGGGTGAAATATGCCATAATGTAATTACTTTCAATTTGCAAGTGGTGCGTAAAATTAATTTTGGGAATTTGATAAAGAGGGCATTGAGTATATCAGAAAACCAATGGTCTATATCATCTACACTGAACCACACAATGATGGAAAACAAATTGCCCATTTATTTAACCAACAGTTTTTTTTCCTTCCAGTATGTAGAAGACACTCTTGTTATTTCTTTGCCACCTTAATGGAAGACTCATCTTGTCATTTGCAAAATTAAGATACCAATTAATTTAATTTAATTTTATTTATTCTTACAATTATCAATTAACATAAGATGAACATTTAATGTTTCTCATTTCTCATGATAGTTTAAACTTGCTATTGGCTGATCACATGGAGACTGTTGGAGTAACTGATTAAATTCTTTAGGCATTCTCTACTTTTACTTGGACATCGTTGACATAGATGTACATTGATTATCCTGTTAAGGAAACAGACAAAATCAGATTTAATGAGTTGGAAGAGGGAGAAGACATAATACTTCTGTTGTTTAAGCACGAAGATCTATGAACTGAAAAGAGTATGATTGTCAACACAGATTAAAGTAGGCCTAAGTACTGAATTTTAAACGAGCATGGAAAATCTCGCCAATTCTCTCAAGACTTGAGAATAAATATGTTTTCCAGGACACGCAGTATAAAGGCTGTTGCCACAAATCGACAAGCTGATTCTGAACCTCTGCTGTCCCAATCTTTTCGTGCTGCACCTGCACCATTTGTTAACCGTTTGTTATTATGCTTCGGACTCCTGTCAGCTCACTTTCTAAATGGATATTGTTTAGTTATAAGTGATAATGTTCTTCGACCAGATTCAGTCACTCTTAACACACATCACACCACAGGAATATCTAACAAGATTATCTTTAAAACCACCAAGATAATAGGGACATTACCCAGGATTGTCGGAAGGGAAGAAATCGAGTCAAAATCAGACCAATTATCCTGTGGAGTGTACTCAACCTTAGTTGAAGACAGTCTTTAATTTTTTATATAAATCTAAAAGTAAAACTGAGAACAGGAGGGGCAAACCTTTGATCATGCACTGCCTCTGCTCAAAATGGGATGGGAACTTGCAGAGGCTTTGGGGTCTTTTCTCACACATTGTTTTTTGTGCAAATGTGGCTGAACCACATCAACACTGTCCTGTTGAAATAACAGACATCATTTAATGCACAAGCAGTTTTAAAGGGTGCCTCTTAGACCAAATGTAGAAACGTATCACTTCTACCAAAATTTAAAACAAAGAACATTTTATGAATACATCTGAGAAGCAAATATTCGATATAGAAAGGACTTACCAAAGCCCCAGTGCTACATGGGCAAAGCCTTTTCCAAGGCACTCCCTGTTGGGGTGCAGTGGATTTGGGTGCTCTCTTAAAGGACCTAATGGGCACAGCTGCATCGCAAGGGGACTTGTTGGGCTCAACTACTCCTTTAGGGAACCTGGCTGGAGCAGGTGCTTCCTTGGGAGAAGCAGTGGGCACAGGTTCTCCTTCAGGGGATTGGCTGGAGCGAGAGCTTCCTCACAGCAGGCAGCAGGTACAGGTGCTTGGGTGTGGGTGTTTCTTCAGAGAATGAGTAACAAACAGGTGCTCCTTCGGGGGACACAACTGGAGCAGTTGCTTTCTGAAGGGACACAATGGGGAAGCGGAGGGAACAGATACTCCTTTTGGGGCCGGGCTGGTGGAGGTGGTCACTTTGGAGGCTTTAAGGGTAAAGGTGTTAAAATTAAAAATCTCTTGTTGGGATCGTTAATTTTCTCCTCAGAGCAGCCCTGGCTGCTTCCTCGGAGGATGCAGCTGAAACAGGCGCTCCCTCAGAGGTCCTGACCAGATCAGGTGCTCCCTCACGGGTCCTGGCCAAAACAGGTGTTTCCCAAGGGGGTGCACTGAGCACAGGTGCTCCCTCAGAGGTCCTGGCTAGAGTAAGTGCTACCTCTGGGGATGCAGTGAACACAGGGGCTCCCTCAGGGGATATGGCCAGAGCAGGTGCCCTCTCGTGGAATGCAGTGGGCACAGGTGTTTTCCTCACTACTCCCTACCAGGGGTCCGAAGGGAGACGCTCACACTCACCCTTTTTAGATATGAAGCGTAAAAGGTCTTCAACCTCTATTATTGCCCACCACTGCCCTGTGAGGAGGGCTGTTATGAGCATTTGGCATTTTAACACATTAGTTTAGGTCTCAGAAATCTGACCAGTAGTTGTATTCAATGAAACCCATTATAGTTAATGTTTATTTTTAGATAATAGTCATTTATTTAAAATTTGCAGTTAGATAGCATGAGAAACCTCAGTAACAATCGAAACCTTAAGCTAGTTGTCATTTTTGTTTTTAGTCTTCTGTGATCTTTCTCTCCTTATAGGAAGGTTAATGAGTTTCAACGAAGACTGCCCATTAAAGGAATACAAGAAAGAGTTTGCCTAAATGCAGTTGGTGTCTTTGCAATTTTTTTAAGTAATTTTAATTTGTATTGAGTTAAATTCCGTATTTGCTGGCCTTTTTAATGATTCACTTATACATGAATATCATAAAATAATAGCTACTGGTATGGGAGTACTAATTAATCTTTTTAAATTCAAAATTTAAATAAAAAAAAAAAATTAACATTAAGTGTTTGATAATGTCTTATATAAAGCAAAACACACACAAAACTCACACAACTTAGAGTAGAGCGAAATATATGTAGATTAACTATATTGATTAAATAGCCATACCAGAATGTAGCAATGTTACAACTATTGAGAAAAAAAAATAACTATTGAGAGCTTATGAGAGATTCTCAACGGCTCTGGGCCCACTGACGTACTTCTTGACTTTGCTGAATTATATATTACATATTTTGTTGACCCTGGAACAACATTTTAATCCAAAAATTTAGTCTTGACCATATCTCTACACCTAAACTTAACTCACCATACCCATGAGTAATGCCTAAAATTAGGCTAAATGATAGATAAATTAGATTCATACATTCATTTTAAGCCTAAATTAAACAAAAACTATAAAATGGTTCTTTAAATCTGTTTGGCTAATCACAATGTTGTTCTAGGGACAACAAAGATGGTTCTGTGCCCACGGACATCACCACAAAGTATAGTGCTTTCTTATTTTTCAAAATGCTAAAATTTAACACCTGACTATAATCCTACATATATACATCCTACATAAATTGGCTACTTTATTTGTTTTAACAAAGTGTGGTAACACTAGCATATTAGTAACGGAATAAAAAAAAAAAAATTTTAATCTTAATCTAAGTGTTTACTTGGATCACATTTATATAGCCTATTAGGATGAAAAAAATAAAATAACTGCAGTGCATGTCATAATTTTCTGATGTATCTATTGCATTTTTTTTTCTGTCTACCCGAAGCTATAATACTAGCCTATATGTTATATTGTTTATTCAAACCCTGTCTGCCTGATAAAAGCTAAAACACATGCACTGGACCTGGACCGTGTTTTAAATGACAGAATAATCTCACTCCCTCGCTGTGATCTGACAGGTTAAGCCATACTCAATTACACAAGATATGCTAAATTTCATGGCTGTGCTCTGCTTTCTTGCAATTCGGTTGCATTTCCCCAACGCTATGTTTCCATGGTACTACAGAGGCAAATGATTAGGTGCAGATGTGAATAATTTCTGGCATTAGTGTTTCTCTGTCTGCACACATTCAGTGCCTGCTGAGGGTGCATTAAATGTATCCATGGAGACAAATGCAACAGGTGCAAATCCCTTGTTTGTGGGAGCTGAGAGATCTTCCTGAACATCCTCTGCTGATTTGGTTTTGTTGAAATTGTCCTGAAATTGTCCTTTTTTATAGCAAGCCCTTGCAAGCGGCCTCTATAAAGCCAGCTGAAACAGTGAACGCTGAAAGAAGAACTCCACCAGTGGAGTGAAATTGGCTTTAAGTCATTTTAATTTACATTTGAGATGGGTAGAGTACAAAACACAAAGACTCGGGTGAAATATAGTAATTGCTGTACTTTTGCCGGTCTTTGTGTTTTATTGTTAAGCGGTCAAGTGCTGACGATACTTGAAATATCTATAGCATGTAACGGATGTTCCACACCTGGTTTTATCAGGGGTTTTTCAGCTGGACTCCTATAAATCCATCATTTACACATGTACAATATACAATTTTGAAAGCAGTTTGAAAGCCCATTACTCAGCACTTTTTGCCAAAAGTCTGCAGGTTATTTAATGGACACTTAGGAACATAGGATGTGCTTTAGAGGAAGCACAAAGGCAGTTATAAACCTGTAGGAAAAAGGGCTTTTTGCCCTTAAAAAGGGATCACAAGAAGACATGCAGGGTTCAGCCTCTCAAAGCATTACACAACAGTTTATGCAATGCAGCTTGCAATGTCTCGCCACTCTTCAGCAGGTACAGAACTCATGCAAGATTAAAAAGAGCCTGTAGTTTGGCAAAAGTCTCATCCCTAATGAATTTTGTACTTAGGGGTCAACATCTGGTTAAAGCTGGTTTGCTGAGACTGCTTTTTTTCTGTTTTGCTCATAAGGATGGTTTGGGCTGTTGGATATTTTATGCTCATTTATATGTACTTTTACATTATTTAAATTTGAGGTTACAGGGATCCAGAGTTTGAGGATCTATGCAAGACCCACTAGACACTTATTATATAAGCTTTTACCTCTGTCGGAGCATATTCACTATTTTGAAGGCTAATTAACATCCAGTAAGTGTTGCTTGTATTTATAGCCAGTTTGTAAAATAAGTGAAAAGCATTTTTTTGTAATTATATAATATACTATAATTACAATATTATATAGAAAACAGTGGCAGCAAACATATTAAAGAAATACTTCACCAAATAAAAGATAATCAACCATGGGAGATTCATTCAAAGTTCAGATGTACTCATGAATAATCATTCTATATATTATAAAATATAATTATGTGCTTTGAAAACATTTGCTATACTTAAATACAGCTGGATCTGTTATTATGTTTCTTCTCTTTTGACTGCCTTAAGACATCCTCAGACAAACGTTTCTAGTCTTGTATATGAAGATGAACGTTTGAATGTGATGCTACTGATGCTATTTTTTCACCTGTGGCAGGAATATAAAGTACATGGATGATTGATTCACACATGCAAATGTGTCAGCATAAAAAAAAAAAAAACAGCAATAAAAATGATTCAGCGTTACTTTCAGATGATTATTATTATTAACTTGGCAATTTAAGTTACAAAACTGAAACTGTTTTAATCAGCCTGCAAGTGATTTAGTTATATATTATTAATCTTTAACCGGTTGAGACATTTATCATGCTCATATTTTGTTTTTCCTGCCATTCATTTATTTCGAACGGCACTTAAGATGAAGCGGCGACATTACAGTCTTTGCGCACATATCCACCTCAGTTAAAGGAAATGGGTGTGCGACCCTGTCTGACCCCCAGGCAATTCTTCACAATCTGAATATGCTGTTCTGCATGACCACACCAGACCGTTCTTGGCTGAGCTGAACTATTCATTGCTTTACCTCGGCCGTGATAAAAACATACCAGAGCTCAGCAAAGTAATGGCAGGTGCTATCCTAAATGTATTATGAAAAGGATTTTACTACGAGTGCACTAACCACACAGTTGGTACATTCACTGATATATTTTTTTTTTAAATCAAAGGTGAATATCGACTATCTGTCAAGTCAGGTTTAACAAAAACTGAAATCAAGATGGCATGTGATCCATCTATATGAATATAATTAATTAAAAAACACACAAAAATAGATATAAAATCACAGGTGTGAAATATGATGTCATAATTGCAAAAAGTAAGTTAAGAGAAATTAAAGTATTTATAATATTGTAAGATCACAAATACTGTTTCTTCACAATACATTTTTTTTTTAAATTTATGATTAAAACAGATTTTTTTTTTCTTTGCTTCAGTTTTTAGAATTCCTCTTGTAGCTCTGGTCTTTATTCTTGTGCAATATCCTAAGAAAAATGGACAAAATAAAACAAACAAACACTAGCACCTACTAAAGCATTGTTTTCAATCAAACTATTAGACAATTTCCCGTGAAGGCCCCTTTTGTTTGTGTTCTGTCCTATGCTATTTTAAGCTCAGTGTTGTCAGATATAATAATCCGTGTACGTCCTTGCTGCACTCTGAGATGAAATATTTTGGGTTGAGTGAAGGAGGTCATTCTTTTTACGCCACTAAAGCGACACACAGTGCTGTGACAGCCCACCTGTGCAAATGTATTTATTTTACTCCTACTTTCATTTCTCGCTGACATGCCAGGTTTTGCAGTTCACACGTTTTACGGCATTTGTGCTTTTTTGCAGCTGATAGAGAATTTTTAGGTAGTGTGATGAAAAAGTAAAGAGGCCAGTTTCAAATGTAGATTAAGCCTCTTATTTACTTAACATTTCAATGTTGTTAGTCCTACTTGAAAATGGTTCCCGTTCCATTTTAACTGCACACTACAGTAAATATTTGCGTTCTAAACTGCTCATCAATTCAAAGTGAACTAAACTGAAAAGCTCTCTTCAGGAATTGGAAGGCGCTACAGACCACTGTTTATGCAATTCATGAGACCTTGAAAGGTTCGGCGGGATTTTTTAAGAAAGCATCTACCCACAGTTGTGGTAATGTGCGTGCAGCACGCTGTTATGGCTGTTTTTCACAGAACATCTTGATTCAAAAGACATGTCGGAGTGAAAATTCTGAAATGATGATGAAGCTGAAAACCACAGGTTTCTGAAGTAAGGTTATAATCAATAAAGTATTTGATGCTTAAAGAGTTACAATTCATTGCAGCCTTGCATGAAAGCAAGTTGGGTAGCTTTTTTCACGCATCCACATGAATCAATTTTAACCACTTAAAGAAATTTTGCTTAAAAGATCAAAGACGGAATCCCAGAAGAATTAACAGTGCCCTGTTATTTATTTCCCCCACGCTGTCTGAATTGTTTTAGTGCCAATAAGTAAATTTGTAAATCAGCAGCACAAAAGCACCCACAGAAATGGACATTTTGAGACAAGCCAAACATATAAGTATGCCTAGACATGAAAATTAATATAATTTCAATAAATAGTTCCCAATACAGCAAAAAATAAATAAGTAAAATAAAATAATGATAATAAATAAAATGGGACCTTGATATCCAGTGATATGTTAAGATTTTGTTGCACAGTGTTTCTAGTTTCTCTTACATTGCGAATAACTGGACTTCATTTATATTTACTCTGACAACAGTTATTAGCTAAATACATTAATAAGTAAAAAATGACACATCATGAATAAATTCATAGAAAATATATAATTTGACAAAATAGATGCAATGAAGATGATACAGTCAGGTTCTAATGAAATGTCTACACAGTATATGCCCAACCAATAATAAAAATTAAAGATAGATAGATAGATAGATAGATAGATAGATAGATAGATAGATAGATAGATAGATAGATAGATAGATAGATAGATAGATAGATAGATAGATAGATAGATAACTGAAAGGTCACTGTCAGAAAGATCTGTTAATTTAAACATTGTGGAACACAATTTCTTCTTTCACCTGTCATCCTTCGTATGCAAATAAAATTGTTGAATACATTTTCCTCAGATTAGATCAAAAATATCTTCATTTGTGTTCCTAAGACAAACAAATGTCTTCTGGAACAACACGAGGTTAAGTACTTAATGGCAGATTGAAATGTTTTGGGTGACTATCCCTTTAATCACACACTTTTAGAAATGTACAGCTGTTCAATCTGTTCCGAGGTAACTGATTTTACCTTAGGCCATGAGCTTAATCCAAAGACCATGAGCTTTAACCGAGGTGAGCGGACGAGGGCTGAGAGGCGTATTGACAAAAAAAAGCCATGAAGCAATCACCACGACACATTATAAACTCAGGGTTGACCCCACAGAGCAGTATTACTGTAAGTGGCAATATAAATGTAAATGGGATGCTTCAACTTAGAGACCGGTAAAGATGGAAAACAATTACTCAATCCCATTACATGTGGAAATAAATGACACACAACATAGTTGCCAATACGATTAGTTCAGATTTATGGGTTCTATTATGACATTTTATGGCAATGAAATGCTGCGCATATTGATGTGATTATTGTTTTGTATACATAATTTGATCTCCCGATTGAATTGAATTTTATTATGCACAATAATCACGAGCCTGCTTCTCCCAATATAAGTGTAAGTCTTTAAAGGGTTTATAACCAACTCTTTCTATTTTCATATTATGGCTTATTGCTTTTTGATGAATTACAACACTAAAAGTTCACATAAAGTACAGACTCAGAGAACAGAACCATCCGCAAAAGCATTTGGATGCAACCTAAAATTAAATAATTTTTACTAAATTAAAAATTCATGAGGCATTTAGTGCACATTAAGCCTTTTATGTACACTTGTGCAAGCTCGATTCAATCCTAGTTTTGTTGTGTATACATTTGTATCATAACTAGAACATCAGCTTCACAAGGGGCAGAAATGAAAGACAGTATGTGCTCGAGCTAAGGGAGTCTTTTTCTATGCTTACATCAGATGCCTTAAGAATTAGTATTTCAAAACCTCTAGAATTTCATTCGGAAATTCATAATAGACCATTCCTGTGTGCATAAATGCTTCCTGGCACTTTAGACTCCTTTAGAGAGAGCTGAATGCGTGCAATTAGATTTGAAGGAGCATCGTATGACATGCACCTCAGACCGATGCTCTTCAGCAGCAGAGAGAATCTAATACTTCTTGCCTTTTGAGAAATGTAAAGAAATCACAGACACAACAGCCTGAAGATTATTTGTGAATAAACTGTAAGCTGAAAATCTAGAGAGACAATGATTAAATTATTTAACCTGCATTCAGTTAAAATGGAGACTCTTCCATAAAACACATCCTCAAATGGACTTGGTAGCTCTGTAGAAGGGAGCAAAATTGCTGTGCCTTCTTTTCTGTATAACACATTTCTATGCATATATTGTATCATTCCAAGATCCCTTTAGTCCATATTAGTTAATACAGTAAAGGCACTTTCTACAAGACAGGGACATCTTTTGGTTAATGTTGAGGGGAAACCATGAAAAGAACTATAGATCCGCTCCCAGTTATTTCAGCTTTCCATTTCAGTGCCGTGTTAGTGGGCATTTGTCTGTCCTAACTGCATAGTGGCACTGCAAAAACTTGAACCTGGGCTTGATGGAGGCAGGCTGATACTTGAGTTGACATCTCACATGAATTGCTGTGAGGTCAGAGGAGGGAAGTATTTCGAAAACAGAGCTTTATAATTAAGTAAGATCAGTAAGTAGTATTGTAAAATATTATTATAGTTTAAAATAATGACTATTAATGACTATGATTTTTATTTAATATACTTTTAAAAATTAATTAGTTGTGGCAAAGCCGAATTTTCATTACTCCAGTGTCACGTGATCTTTCAGATATCAGTCTAATATGCTTACTTTTTTACTTAAAATTCATTATTTTTTTGGATTTTAACATCATTCTTTGATTAATAAAAAGTTAAAAATAACAGCATTTATTCGAAGTAGAATCTTTTGGTAACAACATAAGTCTTTACTAACACTTTTTAAGCGATTTAATATATCTTTGCTAAATAAAAGGATTGACTTCTTAAGCAATGACCCCAAACTTTTGAACAGTCATGCACTGTATATTGTTACCAAAGATTTTACTTTCTCTTCTCATCTAGAACAGAGCTTAGATGATTTATTGTAATAACAATGACAGTTTTTGTTAATAAAGAATGCACACTTTGACCTTTGTAGCTTGTGCTTATGCTGTAGTAAGATAAAAACAAAAGACAAGTTGAAATAAATGACAAAAACTAAAGCCATAATATATATTCATATACATGAAATATCTATGTATAGCTTTTTCTTGTTTTTTGATTTTATGATTCACACTTCGCATTGCAAAAGAAGCAGGGCTTCTGCATTTATTGACCCAAACCATCTGAACCTGCTCAATCTAATTGGGAAACCAAGTAAAGGCAATCAAATTGCAATCAGTTTAATCTCCGTGTTATTCTGCAACACCAAATAAAACCCTCTGCTTGATCCAAGCGCTCCCAATGAAGGGTTCAGTGAGGTCACCTGGAATGACTGATAAGCACTAGAGAGTTGCCGGGGCATAACTTGACCATAATTAGCATTAAGCGGATGCTCATTCACCCCAGTGCAGCGTTCTAATTTATGGATTGTGCAATAAAGGATCAACTGGTTGTGCAATAATTCCAATTACGCTTGTGATGCTGAGTCACTGAAGGAGAAGAATGAGAAACCGTCCACTCACACAGAGTACAGTAATGCAGGCAGTACATGAGATAATGCACATGACAGGGGAACGTGTGAAGGAAGACTTCAGTAATTCACTGCTTATTCAATTTGAAGAGGTTAAGTGGGTTAACTATTGTAGTTGGCAGTGCAGAACCCTTCAGTAATGCAAAATGACCTGGTATCCTTTCTTACTGAAAAGATATGAAAAGCCTTAAACCGCATGAAAGCGCTAGCTCATTGCAAAATGAAAATTTTCTCATTATTTACTCATATATTATTTACATTCTCGTGTGACTCGAAAATGTTGTGCTTTGCAATCGCCTGAAAGCTTTTGCAGCTTTATTAGCTTACTATTGTTAATTTCGGAGGTGAATACTTGCAGATGTCTTTTAAATATTAAAAGACTAGTTATGAAACAATAAAACTGTGCCACATTCTCAGTATATTGACATGGTAGATATAAATAATTCATCTCGTGCTTTAGCTAACGTCTTTTGTTTTTGCTGCCGTGTCCACCCACTGTAGGAAGAAAATAATGTATTTTTCATTAACCGAGTGTACATAACATCTCACTGCATATTTATTATTATTTCTTAATTCATTTATACATATCACAGCTGTACGAAGCTATAGCCAAAGAAGGATAACTACAGCGGAATCATTTGAAATAACATTATTCCATATTAGAACGTTTTAGGATTATTTTATCAGCATTACTGGATGTTTATTTAGATAACTGGTCAGTTCCCTGGGCCAGAGATTCTTCATTAATACACTGCATCACAGTGAGAAAGATGCAATACTTTTGGGAATGCCAAAGCTATGAAAATGAAGGGTAAGGCACCGTCACAAAAAACAGCCCAAGATTAAGAGGCAGTCAGACCCAAAAGCTTTGCACAGTTCAAGTGTATAACGATACTGTCTCTCACTTTCGTGTCAATTGTAGGTATTATAATTGAGCCACCTTCTGGCCTTCTCTACCTCTTCGCTAATGGGAACATTCCCTTATTATTTTCTGCCTCAAGTCTATGGTGTGGTTGTGTAACGTACATCTGCATTCAAGCACTAAAATTAAAGCTGATGGAGTAACACTTGAACAAATCTTGTCTTAATTTACATGGACAGCATACAGCTGTTCAGGACAGCTTAGTGTGTGTTAATTTAACATGTCCTGATTTTACATCTCTTGACAGGAGGTCGTAGTGATATGGAATCGCATTGCTTCCATTCCTTATTTGTTTGATGGAAATGCCTTAAAGGAACAGTTCACCCAGAAATCAATCTGTGAATGAAACAAAGAGGCTTTGTGAATGGAATCAGCTGTTTTGTTAAAAATCATCATCACCTTCAGGAAAAAAGATTTTTAGTGAATTATGATATGATATAGCTTGATTCTTTTCTATGGTTTCAGAGGACTTTGGACACAACACACACAATATATTTATTTTGCTTTTTTCCTTTTTGTCATGAGCTTGATTACCCCAATTTTATGTAAAAGAGCAAATAGAGCTTTTTTATTCTTTTTTTTTTTTTTTACCTTACTTGAACTGTTAATTTAAGCAAGAATGAGCACACAATTATAAATTGTGCCAGACAAAAAGCAAAAACATCTCACTTTTTTTTCATTTACTTTCATTTACTTCATTGGTCACGCAGCCAAGCTAAGAAATGCTTTCTAATACTGTTGTAAAGCTTGATCCTTATTTATGTAAGCTCAAGGAAAAACAATAACCCAAGCCCAAAAAGCAAAAGATGCCTCTTCTTGCAAATTGAATCTTTTACATCACTCATTTATTTTGGATTAGCTGAATCGCACCGGCAGATGGTGGAGATAAAGATTTGGCTCAAGAAAGCAGCTGATCTCATATTTTGAAAACCAGGAGATCGTGTCCTGTCACTTCAGTCTAAGTGTGGCCCCAGAGAACGGCTATTTTTTGTCACCAGGTTCCCATGGGCCCGTTCGTCTGCCTCCCCTAAAAACAGCTCTGCTTATGTTGACATAACCTCTGTCTTCGGAAACAAACACCTCATCAGAGGCAAAAACCACACAAGCCATTTCAGGGAAGCAACTTTTGACAGGACTTTAAAATGAACCGGTAACAAATGTGCTGAACCATCGGCTACGCGAAAAGCTTTGTCCCTTGAGGCCTCGCCATTGCTTTGTAGTCACTGGAACAGTCTGCAAATGTTCCGAAATTAATCCCGTAGTTGGCAACCCACTTCACTTTTAATTTAATAAACTAGCCACATACATCATCTTACATTATTTTGTGACATGTTTTATGTAATGCGTCTAGTGTAATATCTTACTTTCAGATCCCTTTCACCTCAACGGTGGGCTTTTGTTCCTCAGTGGCTGTAATAAAGAATGTCGTCTCGACACAATCATTTATCATGTAGATTACGCTCCATGTGCAGTGTATTCCTCTGGCCGTGTTTAATGTATCTATGTTTCGCGGTATGTGGGTATCCATGCTCTCAATGCGGTGTCAAACGTTGCTTGCTCTGGACTTAAAAAGTTTTCTTACCTCTCGAAGCAGGCCTACGAATGTGTCACCCGATAATTAATTGCTGGTTGCTAAGGACTAATCATGACTAATTGCCTGTCCAATTTTGTCTCTCTATCACAGCAACATGTACAAGCTTGTCTCAGTCCTCAGGGCCGACAAAGAAGCCTTCGGTTATCAGAATAGAGCAAAGATGGGACACATCAGCTTTACATCGGTTGCTGAAATATGTAGAGTCTATGATATGTCTTCTTCTTGTCATATCTATTGATTTATTAGAAAATAAAGGGTAATACTTTATTTTAGGGTCTCTTAACTAGCATGCATGTTACCAGATTGTTAGCCATTTATTAGTAATTATTAAGCACATATTAATGGCTTATTCTGCACGACCTTACTACATACCTAAATGGTTCATACCTTAAAGGTACATATTAATACTTAAAGAGTACATATTTGAACCTAATAGGTACAAAAGTGTACTTTTTGAAAAGGAACCATCCCAGTGACAGCTTTTGTACCTTTTTATCTGAGAGTGTAGGATGTGTAAAAACTTTTCTAACTTTTAATAAGCAGCAACTTAAGAATTTATTAAGGGGAAAGTCATAGTTAAAAGGGAATAAGTATTACCAAAATACACTAAAATTGCAACTCATAAAACATCTTCAATTTCTATTATGAGTGTTGAAAAAAAATGCTTCATTGCTTATTAATTAATAGAAACACATTTACTTTCAAAATTAAATATGATTAATATGATAAATCGAAAAACAAAATAATGCAGTGTAACATATTTCAAATATTTATGAATTAATGATTTATTATGATATTTGTGACAAAAATCCCCTGAAAATACTTATTTATTTATTTATTTGTAAAAAATACTTTGTTTTAAGGTCCAATTTTCACTTTTAACAAACCATTAACTACTACTTTTACCTCAATACTAATTTGCTGATTAATAATAGTTATTAGTTATTGTGTAGAGTTAGGGATGTCAGACACGGTCATTTAGAATATGTGCTTTATATTATGTGTCGACGCATGTTACCATAATATATTTAAAGTGCAAGGAAAATAAGATATTACTTTTTACTTGTTTGATACAGCACACGATATTTGTAGAGTTATTAAAATACCCTTTTCAGGCACTTTTCTTTGATGAAATCAACATGACACTTTTTAAACAACAGGTTTAAGTTTGAAAACTAATATTTTAAGTGGTCATCTTGTTCCTTGCTACTTTGACTTCAAATCTGTAGGAATACCATGTGCGTTTTGACTGACATTACAGGAGTTTTGATGACATTTGTCATAATGATATTAAAATATGCCAGGGTATATAAATATGTGACTTTGCCAAAATGTGAATCTATCAACTTCAAGCAGTGTAACAATGTGATGAGGCCTTTGGCCCTCGTTTTTATTGAAGAGAGTTGCTTAATGAGGCTAAACATGGTGGAGGTGTTGGACCATAATGGGGACGGATGCTGCTCTGTCTGAAAGAGGGGGAGGCTGTTATTATAATTGATAGCCCTTGCCGCTCACTCCCATTTCAAAGTTCATTAGCAGCGCTGCACTCCTCACGTCAAGCTTTTGCAAGGTGCTTCATGGTTCTCTCCAATGCAAGAGAGATTTATGGACCCAAGATGGATCATCTGGGCTTTAAAAATACACTAGGAAATGAGATCATGGGCTCCAAATCCCTCAAGATCCACAGTTCCCTCCCAGTCCAACTTTCATTTTTGTCGTACTATCATTGCTTTCAAATGAAGCAAAGCTGTCATTTACCCCCAGAGAAATACAAAAATACTTCAAATGCATTAAATGGAGCAGGGAGATGATAAAAATGTAATTTAAAACAGTGACATTGTTAACATTGTTTTGTCAGATGTGGAGACTTCAAGCACATGATGGCGGGGATACACTTAACTCTTTTTATGTGTACATGCCATCTGAGTGTACTGAGGTGTGAGGTATTACAGACAGCAGACAGCTAATTATGGCTCAGTCAGGGTGCTGGTGGGGAGGTCACAGGGCCAATTCTGATTGACAGCAGAAGAAGCTCATTCTGTCTCATATATAGACTATACATAGATCCTCTGTTTTATGGAGTTTCCTGGTCTCTATTTAAATGAAGGCTTCACCCCAAAATGTATTACTTGTCATGTTGTTTCAAACCTTTATAACTCCCTTTCATCCGCATATAAACGCGTGGAATATTTGAAGAATTTTTGTCCATCTCTGTTGTCCAAAAAAATCGGTATATTGCTTTATTGATTTCTTCATCATAAGCAGACATTTGCTTCCATTTTAAAATAAGATATTTCTAAATAGTTTTTGGAAGTGAAAAAGAATATATTTTATTTGAATAGTAAAAAAACCCAAAACATTAATTAGCTTGTTAAATTATGTTTTCTTAGTATATTATAGTGTATTCAAAACTTCTTGGGAAGTTTGTGTTTACGAGTTAGGAAGACGGATTTACTCTACAACTGCAACATGATGAAACTGCAATGACAGAAAGTGCATACATACACTATATAATTATTGAATTTATCATGTGGATTTTTCATTATGGTTTTATGGTGGTATAGCTACCATATTCTAAAGATGCAAACAGATTTTAGAATATTTGCATTATATTATATACATCATATATCATCTTATTATATTATTTATATAAAACCTATAATGGTTAGTATTTATAGTTCTTGCAACGTGTGAAAATATTGACAAAACTTTCTTTTTTGGCGGAATTATCTCTTCAACATTTGCAGCTTAAGATTCATGTAATAAAGTGATATTAATGGCTCCAGCTGCTGTCTTAATGTTTAAATACTGTTAAAAACCGGCGGAGGGATTTCACAAGATCCCACACAATACATAAAGCAATAACAAGCTGTAAAAGCAAGACCTGCGGTTGCACTTGTCATAACTATTCATTTAAAGCATCAATGGTGAATGAAATTAGCTTTCAAACTTTGGTCTGGTAGGCAGACAGTATCCATTACAATGATAGATAGTCCAAGCATCTCTCTTCCTCTTTTTCACTTAGTTACCTAAATTTCGACTCGGGGACTATTTGTATCGGTTTGATGCTTTCTCTGTTTGTTTTTTACAATCAATAATCTAGCAGGATCATCAGTCTTACGTTACAGTACTACATGACTGGAAACAGGACAAAAGATCACTCAAATTTAACATGCACAAGCAACAATCGTTTAAGATTCAGTATTGCAATTATAGACGATAATAAATCATGCCCTCCTTTTTAATGAGTACAGGACGTCTAAGAAATCCCTCCAGCGTACTGAGTTACAACACCACTGACAATTACTGCAGTCTCCTAATCAGTTTATCCATTTCCAGAGAGCTATTGTTTTAAAATTATCTTCAGTGGCATATTGGTGACATTTACGAGAGAACTGAATGCCATTGAAATTTTGCTCCTGAAGCAACAGAATGCATTTGTGGGAAACATTTTCGCATTTATTAGCTTTATATTACATCGGTCTGCATTGTAGCAGTCAGATAAAGGGAGCAACTGTTCATCAAAAATCTTTTCACCTCACATTTATGACAAAAAACACAACAAATCATGTTTTAGAAAGAGATTACAAACACCTCTGAATAAGACTGCTAAGATCGTTAAAACTTTGCATCCTTTTAGCAAAAATGTAGCAAAAATATGAGCCTATAAAAGAGGTACAAAGATGTACCTACTGGTTTTTGTACTCTATAGCGTACCACCTTGTACCTTTTTCAAGGGTGATCAAAAACGATCTGTGTATTCTGTTTTTGTTTTTTTCCCAGCTCACCCAGACCTAGTGATGTCACTGGATACAGTCACTTTTTCCATTGGTCCTGGTCTGTTTGCAAGCCGAGTGACATCAGTATTCCCATCCAGGCCTGGGAACGCTTACTTGGAGCTAAACCCCTAACAGCCATGCACCACAGATCTGTCAGTGACCTCACGTGTCCTTATAACCACACAAACACAGGTAGGCCTCTGACTCTCATGCAGGATAAATGATGACGCTGTTATGTTGACAGAAAGCGATGAATACCTTATCGGGGAGCAGAACACTAACCCAGCCCATGCAAATTTCCTATAGGTTCAGTTACTTGTCAATATGTCAGTTCACGTAAAGGTGATGTGGAATGGAACGGACAAAAATAGGCCTGAGTCTTACATTTTTTAAATAACAGTCATATTTATCATACTCGGAGTATTGTAAAAAATCTTACTGCAGACACATTATTTGAATAAATGAAGATATCTATTCTTGCCCTCTCTTATAAATATTTCATTAATCTAATCACCATTCTTCATGAACTGAATAGAGGGCATATTTTTCATTGATAATAAAATATTACATTTTAAGAACTGTTCCATTCTCTTGAAGAGATTCCCTTTGAACAGAATTGACTTCTGATAAGTATCCTCCAAACCCTGCACTTCCTTTAAGGCAAGTGTTTTTAGAAGTCAAGATGAATCCTCGTGTTAATCTTAATTTGCTTAAAACATGCATCTCTGGTATAATTTTTTTAAATATGTCAGTATGTTGAGTTAGTTTTCTTCTTGTTGTTTTTAGCCTTTTAAATGTATTTTTTTTAAACTGGTGAATAAGACTGAAAAGGTTAAAACCATATATTTTACAACATATAATGTTTGAATATGACCTCTATCAGTCATAACTTTCAAGTTTAATCATAATCGATAAAATATTTTGAAAAATACAGCTACTATTTTTATAATAGAGTGATAATTTTTCGATTAATTTTATATTCACCAATTTAATTTTTTTTTTATAAATAAATTCTGGAAAAATACTAACCAAAATAATATTTATTATTAAAACAAATTGTATTATTAAAACAAAAAATATAATTTTTTCCATATTTTGTGTGCAATTTATTTTGTTTTATATAGGCCTGATTTCATATAACTAACATGCCTTTCCTTAGTGAAGAAGTCACAAATACATTTCACCTTTATAAAAACAAATGTAGCAATACGTTTTTATTTCGCACGTTGTTAATTCTGCGGTGTTCACACCTAATCACACCTCTGGCGACTGAATACTGTATTATGTAACAAAACAAATTCAAGTGGCGCCTCCTTGCTCCGAAGCTAAGAAGAACAGCTCTCTAAGAGGAGGACCGAGACGTTCACTTGATTCAGTAAGTTAGTTGCTAGCTGAACAACATGAAAACGATGAGAACACCTGGACCGAGCATCTGTGAATGACGGAACCGGCTCCGCCTAAATCCTCCGGTCTGAGGAGAGGAGGGGACGAACGCTCGACAAAGAGAGAGAGAGAGAGAGAGAGAGAGAGAGAGAGAGAGAGAGAGAGAGAGAGAGGGAGCGTCTGATAAAGGAGGGAGGAATTGCCGAAGAATCAGACCAACTACGATAAAACCCCACAGAGCCGCACCGGGGCTGAGATTATGACGTAGGCGCGACCCTCGAGCGTCCAGCGCATCCGTCGCGCTCCTCGGCAACTTGGTGAAGAGACCCGCCGGTGCGCGTGAAGCTCGGGAGCCTCTTCGCCTTATAAAGTGCATCGGTGACGAAAGCTGTCGCGTGCGCGTAAATTCAGCACTTGGTGCGCGAGACAGCTCCGGCGCGTCGGCTTCCCTAACTGGACTCAATTTCAAGAACAGTTCTTTCGGCACTTTTTAGAGCACTCCGGCACGCGCATGCACGTTAGAAGAGTCATCCTGTTTCTTGGTTTCATCTAACTGCTATCCATAGTCTGGGACCTTCACTAAATATGTACCAGGGGCATTTGCAGGTAAGACTCCGCTCACGTAAGACGTACAGTTCTTTACATTTACGATGACTGTTATTTGTACTGTTTTCAGTCGCGCTGAAATCACTGGATTGCACTGGAAGCATGTCAGGTGCAATGTTTAAGTGATCAGCGCATTAAAAAATCATATGCTTTATGAGTTAAGTTGGGTTTTGTCCCGCTCCTGAAGATTATTGCTTGCTGTTGATGTTTGCTATGCTCATTAATTTTATTCCATGGTATAAATGGCAGAGAGGGTATGAAATGGTGAGCTTTGCTATACTTACCCATGAAGAAAATGCCAGTTTGCGCTCGAGTTTTTATAATATACTGTATATATTATAGAGAATTGAAAAAGTACAATAAACAGTCTCCAAAACAGAAAGACAAGCAAGTTTCCGTGTAGATACAAAACACTGGGATTGCTTGTCTGCTAAAAAAGAAAATCACTCAGTAGCACTTTTGTATCACCTGGGTAATAAAAAACAGGCCTACAGAGTTGAACTCGTAGAAGCAATCCATAAATCACGTTTTGTGCAAAATGAGACACACCGGGGTCTTCGGAACCTGCTGCAACAATAGGGTTTGATTGTTACCATTTTATGAAGATCTTAATTACGTAACTGCTAAATTAAAGCAGGCAGAGCTTTGTTTACCAAGTCTTAAACTTCCAAGTAATTTACCAGCTGAATATTTTATGACTTCTTTTACAGCTTCTTGGGAAACCAGAGTAGGTTTTTAATACCCTTTGTCTACGACAGATGTGGCTTCAGTTACCTTCATATCACTTAGATAGTGATCGGCTTCATTATATTTATTATATTTACCCTCATTCTATAGACTGATTCCAGTCTCATACTTAGACACCGACTTATCCTTGCACCTAGTGCATACACATGTATGTAAAATGATGTGCCATATGCAACAATGTAATTGTTCCGTTGTCTTATTAACGTTCCAGGAGACCGAAAATGGATGTGTTTTCAGTACAAAGGTAATCGGACACTTGATAAGAGTCTCATATGGTCCTATTCATAACTGTTCTCATCATGTTAGAGGCTTTTATTTCAGGCTTTGGGGAGTTAGGGAGAGTAAGATATCACATTTTCTCTGTCAGGTAGGGAGGTAATTTAAGAGGAAATGTTCTCTCTGTGCAAAGCAGATGTTTTATCTGTCCTTCACTGGGCTCTTTGCGGCTCCTCCCCCCTAAACAGACACACTTATCTTGACAGTGACGGCTCATTCTCCCTTGAAGCCATCTCAGAGTATATGCTGTTTACTGTTTCGCTCCATCGTCGGTGAAAAAAAATGAGTATTGCTTTTCTGCACTAGCGCTGCAATTTGTATTACAGGCAAACAGCTTGCATTTGCACATTACGTATAAATATACATAACTGCATCGCCGTGAAGAGTTCAAATCAAATTTCGAAAGCAATAACACACTGATACCTGCACAAGAGAGTCAGTGTTGTTCAAAATTATCACATCGGCCTTTAACAGATGTATACACTTTGCTGGTTTTCGCTGTTAAAAAAGAAAACTTGGATTTTAAAGTTTGTGAGTAGCTTTGCTGTATTAAACGTCAGCATCTTACCACACTAGGGGGCATTGAAAATCAATATTTCACTCTGATCATTTTCATAGACCAGACTTCTTTTTTAGGGGTAGCCTGTAAGTTCTGCCATTTCATTTTCAACAACGCAATGCGATTTGATAATAATATATGGAAAAAAAGAAAAGAAACTGAATTAGGAATTAAAAAGGCATGACATCTCATGATATTTCCCTCACAAAAATGCAGAGGGTTTGTTCTGTCTTATATCCCCTCACTGACAACCTGCGCATTGATAGTACCTGCAGACAAATATCAAAGTAGTTATTTTAAGGGTTATTTGACCCATTTAAACCAAATATATCAGCTTACACCTCAGATGTAACAACACGTGTTATAATTGCTATAAATAACTCCAGTTGCTTGGGTGATTCCTGCCCTTTACAGCCATACGGCTGTTTGAGATTAATTTGCAACGCAGTATGTTGCGTTCTCTATCAAACATGGGCATCACAAAAAGTCCAAGTGCAGCTATCTGCGTGCGTAATGTGTCTATCTCACTCCCGCTATCACTGAAATGCACCACGCTGTCTGGCCAAGATAAAGCACCTTATGGAACGCTGGCAAAAATCTCCAGTGCCTTTTAACTTTTATGTTACTTTAATTAGTGGAAGCGCCTTTAGAATATTCAGGATTAATGTATCGTCTCCATACCGCTTTATTTGCCATTTTTGCTCCAAAAACCTGACGTGTCTTTTTTCATCTCATTTTCAGAAAAGCTTAGTTAGCGTCCGATTCCCTACAGGATGAAACCACTGTTATAGAATCCAATTAAGAATCTTTGGTGTCACAGTTCAATATTCTATTAGCGTATCTCTTATGTCTGTAAATCAATTTAATGTTTTCACAAATGCCAGTGTACAACCAAACGGCCCTGAAATTAACCATAAATCAATTTAATTATGTGTATTATTATTTATAGGAGGCGCTGAGACACTTCGGTGTTTGTATTACTCTGTTTATCGAGGTTTGAGATGTTCCACATTGTCAGTACACATCCTGCTTTCGCTTTGTTTATAATTATTTTGCAAGTGGAGCAAAATTAGACTATAATTGGCCAAACTGTGTGTAAAATGTATGCTACGCATTCTTGGATTGGTTATATAACTTTTAAAAAGGACACCGTACAATGCCATGCTTCCAACCATACTCAGTTCAAGGCCATACTGATTTCTGAAAAATAGCTGTTATTCTGTGTTCTATATATATATATATATATATATATATATACACACACACATACACACAGTTCAATTCATAAGCATCAAAGAAAGGCAAAGTGAGATACAGTACTTCACTTAAAGTCATTTGTACCACTGACTAACAATTGGCCATTACCCTCAACAGAGCCTCTGTACAGCATTCACTGTGCTCTATCAGCCTCTTTTTAAATATAAAATCATATATAAATGCAGCGTTATCTTCCCATTTTCTAAATTGCCTGCCTAATGGGTATCTCATAGAGCTGCTGTGTTGTTTATAATCCCTTGGTGTGCCTCTGCCTTGTGAATGGAGTCTCTCTGATTTCCCACAGGTGTGCAGATACAGTCCTGTCAGATGTTTTTCCTACCATGCGGCTCTGATAGGCGGACAGTCATGTGGTTCGTTGGCTTTTTCACGTTGCATGCCCGGCTATGACAGCAATAGTGGTTTTGCCAAGGTGAGCAGCAGTTCATCTCGGGCTCAGAAAAAGAGATCGAGACGTGCTTGCGTGACACTTCTGCGAGTGTGAAATATGCAGGCTACCCAGACTACAGCATGCTGAGGCGAGGAAGGCTCTCGGAGACCCTACAATTGTGACAATTATTGATTTACGTGAGAGGGTCTCAATAAGATCTTTCAGGGCTTTTCCCAATAGAAACGACTGGGACAGAAAAAGGCAGATAGATTTAGAGAGTCTCTATCCTCTGAATATTTATGTAATAAGCATAGATTAATCCTTCGTGGGATAATGAAGGTTAGATAAATGGTGTTACAAGCAGTGCTGCTAAACACGTGATGAAATTACAAGCAAATTATAATAACTGGAAACAGCACGATTGAAAGAAATAGAACAGCTCTTAGTTAACTGTATTTTTTGGTGAATTGTGGACAAATATCAATTCATGCAAATTTCAGCTCTACTCAAACATTTCTCTGAGGTTTAGGCTTTTACGAAATCAAAAGATGGCAGGTTCAATCGCTTATCCCTTATATTACTCTAAGCTTGTATGCATTTCTTTCTCTTGTGGAACATAAGTGTAAAAAAATGAAGAATGTTGATAAACAAACAGTTTTGGTTGCTTTTAACTTCTGTTTTATGAATAGAAATACAGTAGAAGTTAATAGGAACCAAAACTGCCATCATTTATTCACCCACTCGTTTATTCCAACCCTTTTGTCTGTGAGACATAAGAGAAAATATTTTGAGAAATATCTGTGTTTT